>NW_027417756.1:0-51816 GCF_009905375.1 Apium graveolens | reverse complement strand
AGCTGGAAAAGTCGACATGTCAAAAATCAAGTGCTACAACTGTGATGAACCTATTCACTTTGCCACAGAGTGCAAAAAGACAAAGCATGACAAAGGGAAGAACAAAGCCTTGATTACATCAAGCAAGGATTGGATGGATTCCACTAATTCTGAAAATGAAGAAATATGTTATGCACTGACGGCTAGTTTTGATGCTTGCTTCCTCTGATTCTAAGGTATCAACTTCTTTCTCTCTCTTGATACTGAAGATATATCTGAATTGAAATCTATTCTTAAGTCTTTCCATGGAAATTTTAAAAATAAGATTCTAGAGAACAGTAAACTGTTAACTGAAAATGAAGTTTTAAAATCTAGGAATGATCAGTTGGATTCTGACTTAGTAAATCAGATTGAAATTCAAAAGAATGTGAGAAAGCTAAACATACAGCAAAGATATTGGAAGTTAAGTACAGTATGTTAGAAAATGAATTATAAAATGAGAGGAAAACCCTTAAAGACTGGACTGTTTCAGGAAAAAAGGTTCATGAGATGATCTCTAAGAAAAACAGGAAAGAATGTCTTTGTTATGTAGATGGAGTTAAAGATGTTGACACTGAAAATAAAACTACCCTTAAGACTCCTGTTAAGTTTATCTCTTCAGAAGCTGATGAACCCAAATCTACCTTTGAAAAGTTAGTAAGTGATAAAACTCAAAGAAAGGAAAACGAGGAAACCATTAAGACTGTTAAGAAAGAAAAGAACATAGGACTTTTTTCTAAAAGACAATTGAAAAAGAAATTATCCGAGGTTACTGAAAAACCTCAAGTAAAAAGTCCTAAAAGAAACAGGAATGGTAAGCGGTATTTCTAAGGATTCTAACTATAAGTTTGTTCTCAATGCTCCTAGAAAAACTTGTTTTAACTGTGGTAATACTAATCATCTTGCTATTAATTGTAGGAGGAGTAAGAAAATAAAAATTGTTATTTCTGAATCTAATGTTAGGGGTATATCAGTATTTTACAAACCACAAAATCCTTGTTTTCATTGTGGTAGTAGTTGGCATTCAATTACACTTGTAGATCCTATCATAAGCTGTATCACAACTATTATGAACCTTTGCCTAAATTCAATAAAACTGCTTATGTGCTTAATTCTTCTAGTTCTACTAAATGTACCTCTGATAAGACAAATCCTGATAACAGAAAAATATCAGGGTAATCCTGAATCATAAAGACTTAAGTTGTCCAAAATGATGGCCCAACAAGTGTGGGTCCTTAAAAATCCTTCTAATTAATCATTTCTCTGACTGCAGGGTAACAGAAAAATTACTCTTATCTTGGATAGTGGATGTTCAAGACACATGACGGGAAATAAATCCCTGCTGTCATAATTTGAGAGGAAGGCTGACCCAGATGTATCTTATGGGGATGGAAATATAGAAACACATCTGGGATATGGAAACTTGATAATTGGAAAGGTAGTAATAGAGAATATAGCTCTGGTAGAAGGATTGAAGCAAAACTTCTAAGCATCAGTCAAATCACTGACAGAGGTTATCTTGTGGTGTTCTATGACTCTCACTGTGAAGTTGTTCATAACAAGTCCAAGAAAATTGTCTTGATGGGATATAGACATGGAAACATGTATGAAGCAAGACTACATGAAAGTCTTGAGAAAGAAGCTACTTGCCTTATCTCAAAGGCATCAGTAGATGAGAGCTGGAATTGGCACAAGAAGCTCTCATATATCAACTTCAATTCAATCAATGAACTTGCCAAGAAGGAGCTAGTAAGAGGATTACCAAATATGCTATACTCATCTGACGATATTTGTGATGCTTGTCAAAAGTCCAAGCAAAGAAGAGTATCTTTCAAAGTAAAATAGAATTCTCTATCACTGAGCCATATCATATGTTACACTTGGATCTTTTTGGACCTGTAAATATAATGTCTATCAACAAGAAAAGGTACACACTTGTAATTGTTGATGATTTCACTAGATACACTTGGGTTTATTTTTTACACAGGAAGGATGAAAATCCAGAAATTCTTCTGGATCATATAAGGCAAATTGAGAATGGATCCATCTTCAAAGTGAAAATAGTAAGAAGTGATAATGGCACTGAGTTCAAGAACTCAAAAATGGAGGAACTTGCAAGTACAAAGGAATACTACAATAATTCTCAGCTCCTCGCACAGCCCAACAAAATGGTGTTGTTGAGAGAAAGAACAGAACCCTGATTGAAGCTGGAAGGACTCTGCTAGAAGAAGCCAAACTACCCACTTACTTCTGGGCTGAAGCAGTAAACACAACATATTATACTCAGAATATCACACTGATAAACAGACATGGTGTCACTCCTTATCAGATGTTGAAAGAAAAGAAGCCCAGTCTCAAACATCTTCATGTATTGGATGTAAGTGCTTTGTTCTAAGAAACGCATACTGATCAGCTAGGAAAATTTGAATCAAAAGCTGATGAAGGAATCTGTGTTGGTTACTCACCATCAAGAGATATAGGTTTTTCAATCTGAGAACAAATACTGTAGTTATCTCCATCAATGTGTCTTTTAATGATAAGAAGATTCCTGGTTTTGAAGAGACTCTCATGAAAGTCTAATCTTTGTAAATGAAATGCACTGTTGGAATCTGCATCCAAACTCTAATGGACTGTCAATTACTGATAATCCAAATCCCTATACTCCTTCAGATCCTGAAGATGATCATTGTACTAATTAACCTGCACATGTTAGGGGGAGAAACAGTAAGGTTCAACTGATAGTACTAACACTGAAGAATCAACTCAAGGTTCTTCTCAATCTGGTCATTCAGAATCTAATGCTGATTTAATATCAGATGGACATGAGTCAAGCCCAAATACTTCATCAGGAGATAACAGCACTGATTCAGGGGGTGCCTCAGATGCATTTGATGAGGCATATTTGTGGCGCACTCCAAACCCGGGATAGAAGTTTGGGGTCCACACAACACACCTTATTTATAACCTGCTTATAACAATAATAAAGATAATAATAATATGCAAGTGACCCTTCTTACCAACTACCATGGATCGTAACAGGTTCAAGTATGCACACAAGCCAAACACATCTACTTATATTACATACCGTTCAAATCCCAATCATTCAAACTCAAACTGAGTATTAAACATTATTACAAACTTTTACACAACTTATTTTTTTTCCCAAAAGAAGCCTACTAGCTCAGCTTTCCTCAACCTTAATCCCTAGCTCTCGCGCTGGAATGGGGATCCTTGCTACCAACTGGTTCCTTTTTAACTGGAAAGAATATAAACAAAATCGCACAAATGAGTTAACTAGCTCAGCAAGTCACAATGACAAAACTGAGAATAATGATCATCAAGTGAATATGGTTATGATATCAAGTGAACACTGGATTATGATTTAGAATTGGATATTATACTTTTATTTTAAAAACCAAGGTTAGGCTGCTGATCAGTCACGCACTAACCCCGAGCAAAGCACACAGCATTGCTCTAAACTACTGGATCCAAGGCACACATTGGCCTAACTTGACCATTATATGGTCTGACCATGAATCTGGTCCACAATTTTATAAAAACAATCCAATTCTAACATAATAACAGAATGAACAATAATAAACAATAACCAGAATTATTAACAATAGTGAGTGTTTAACAATAAAAGGGTTTCAATCCTTGTAAAGATCAATAAGGTAATTTCAAAGTTTGGATGTTGGGTAATGAAAGAATTGGATAACAAAGGAATCAACGTTTTAGGGTTTCAAAGATTTGGTCTTTCAAAGCATAAGATACAATGGGTTGAGTATATAAGTAATTCAGTTCAGTGTTTGGTATTTAGTTTGTATGTATTTGTCGAGTAGTATCATAGATTTGTGGTTCGTGTTTGGGTATACAATATTCAATGGCTTAGAAAGAATAAGGTTTACGGCTCAAGAACAATAACTGGAATCAGGGTTTGGGTTTTAGTGCTTTAAAGCACTTGCAATCTCAACAAGACTATCAAGTACTACAATATCTCGAGAAAGTTCAGAACACTTGCCTGGTATTAGCTTATTACACTGCACTCGCTTCCAATCTCAATGTCTTACTCCTCAACTACCTATTTCCCTTTCCTACGTCTTGCCTCTTCTGCTCACATATCATAAGCATCTATCAATAATTGACTCATAGGATTCTATTCAACACATACTTTTATCTACCCTTCGTTTCACTCAAATCCGATTAACGGATTGAAAGTTATGCAATAAACAAGTAAATACCGAATATATAGACTGATAGTCAATCAACAAGTCACGTATAACACATAATACATCACGTAATCAATGATATAACATTTAAAAAGAAGTCTCAGATCATAAATAGGCTTTCGGTTAGTTAAAATGATTTTTAAAACATTTTTCGGAATTAAAACGGGTCGTTGGATCAATTTCGGGTTAATAAACAGGGTTCGGTTGGCCAATTCTGGCTTCGAAACAATTTTATAATAATTATCGAGCCTTGAAAATAATTTAGAATAATATTTTAAAGCTTGAAACTATTTTTCAGAATATTTAAATCATTTTTAAATAATTAAATTTAATTAAATAATTAATTAAAATCAATTAATAATTAATTAAATCAATTAATCAATTAATTTCCGAATTAATTGACCAATTAATTAATTAAAAATTAACTGAAATCAATTAACTAATTAATTCAGATTTATTTTTGAATTAAAAATAATTTTCGGAATTAAAATAATAATTTTAGAATTTTCAGAAATTAAAAACGAATTTTTCTAATAAAAATAAATAGCAAATATTATTTTTAAACATTTTTAAAACAGGAATCCTAAATTTGCAAAGTCTGGAAACTTCAGGGACCTAACTGTATCGTCCCCAAAAGTCCAGGGACCAAACTACAAATTTTACACCCCGTCGCCAGAAAACACAGGGGTGGCCAGAGAACACGTTCCCGGCGTCCTTACCCCACCAACACCTCCAGATCACATCTATACTTTACCAGGAACACAACCAGGCCAACAAATCGTTCTAATCATCCCTGAGTTGGCCGAAATTTGGCCGTGAAGTTTGCCAGTTTCCGGCGAATTTCAAAAATATTCAAATACAACTCCCTTCTCTACAGACCTCGTTGATTCATGAAACTTATACGACTAGATTGCAAATTTTACAGAGAACACAATCCACTATATCACAAGATCAATCTATTCCAGAATAAGAAACCCCCAAATTTCAATTAAGAACATTCATACGGGTTATAAACCCTAATTTTAAAATTCGAAAATCAAACTCAAATTTGAACATGTTATTGAACTCCAAATCAGACGTATAATATATCAAAATCATCAGGAAATCAAGCTCTAGAACATGCAATCATCAAATCATACAAACAATCATCCGAAAAAAATTCATATTTTTAATGAAAATAATTCGAAATTTAATAAAAATATATAAAATTAACCTTTGATTCTGCAGTAAAACAGGTTATGGAATCTGATAGAGCACTTCAAGACCTTCAAATCTGGTACTCGAGCTTTTCAAACAAAGATCACTAACACCTTCAAAAGTTGGTTTGATTCTTGGAATAATTTATGAATATATGATTTTCCTCTGTAAAATTATATAATTATCTATCTGTAAATGATTTTGATACGAAATAAAATACGGTAAGAGGCTATTTATATTTACGGAAATTTAGTATCCTGTTGGATCATTTCGGATATAAAACGGTACATTTATTTATAAAAACTGATCCAAATGGTATCAGTTTTCGGGATAATTATCCAAATCAGTACAATTTATACTGCGGTCTTGGTCTCAGCACCTGGTTACACGTATTACGAAGTGATAATTGTGATAGTTTAATAAAAAGCTCCCGTTTATCGAAAATACGAGTTTTATTAATTTACCGAAACAAATATTGTATCGAAAATGTTGCGTCGGGACCCGCGCAGGACAAACCGTACACCGGATCGAAAAAGTCGAAACATGGAAAATGCTCGGAATATTACAAATAGGTAAGGAAGGAGTTCTCGGAAGAGTTTCGGGTTCCAAAAACGTAACAACGGGTGACGTCGGTTGGTTCCCGTTTTTTATAAAATAGATTTTAAATACTCGGAAAAAGATTTTATAAATTTTATATGATTCTTATAAATTCATAAATCAACATAAAAATAATTAGGAAGATATGACAATTATCTATATTTTATTTTGGACATATAAAAATTAAAATACTCAATTAATATTATTTTTAAATACCCAAATATAAATAACACTTAACAATTAATTCACAGAATAGATACTGAACATACATAGTATTTATTTAATAGCAAAAATAATTACACGATATATCCCGGATATTACAATATTATTCAACGGGAGCATC
Organism: Apium graveolens; assembly: GCF_009905375.1. Classification (NCBI taxonomy): domain Eukaryota; kingdom Viridiplantae; phylum Streptophyta; class Magnoliopsida; order Apiales; family Apiaceae; genus Apium; species Apium graveolens. Next base: position 45,432 of record NW_027417756.1, on the reverse strand, counting down.
TAGCTCAAGAAGGACATTTCCTAGTGCCAGAAAATGGACTAAAGATCATACTCCTGATCTGATCATCGAAAATCCTGATAAAGGTGTAAAGACAAGGAGTGCAACTCAATATGAATGTTTGTATCACAATCTACTTTCAAAAGAAGAGCCAAAAAAAGTGGAAGATGCACTTAAGGATGCAGATTGGGTTCTAACTATGCAAGAAGAGTTGAATGAGTTCGAAAGAAATGAAGTTTCAAAGCTGGTGCCTAGACCCAAAAATAGGTCAATTGTAGGCACAAAGTGGGTCTTCAGAAATAAGACTGATTCTGATGGAACTATTGTCAGAAACAAGGCAAGATTGGTGGCTAAAGGATATTCCCAACAGGAAGGCATTGACTATGATGAAACTTTAGGTCCTGTTGCTAGGCTGGAAGCAATCAGAATTTTCTTGGCATATGCTACACACAAGAAGTTCAAAAATTTTTAGATAGATTTCAAGAGTGCATTCCTCAATGGAGAACTTGAAGAAGAAGTTTATGTTGAATAGCCACCAAGTTTTGTAGATCCTAAACATCTTGACTATGTTTATAGACTTGACAAAGCACTCTATGGACTTGTTAGATATATTTGAGATGTCATGTCTAATATGTTTCATGTTTAGTTTTCAGATCTTGACAAACAGGAAATATCAGGACTTACTAGAATCAGTACTTACTGGAAGTCGGAACATAATATCAGGACTTAAGGTCATGTCAGAACTTAAGTACGGGAGGACTTACAGTTAAGGAAGGAAGCTGATTTAATGTAGAAGATCGAGACTAAAACAAAAGAAGATATGCATGGAAAGAATTAGAAGACTGGAAGACTTGTATAAGATATCTAATTGATATATTTTAGGAGACAGAATTATATTCCATTATTAAGGCGAAAACACACGCTAATATTCACGCAAGTATACGCGTTCACAAGTAATATAGAATACTTTCTAGTTCGTTCCCACAGAGACTCAGACTAATTATGTTCAATTAAACTCACTCACCAATGTATGATTACTTCTCAATGTTAAAACAATAACACTTAGATTTGATTAACTAATTATGAACTATAATTAACTACTAGAATTAAACACTTAATTAACACATAGAATTAACAATATTAAAACACTCATGAGATCACAACTTCATTACTACTTCCTTCAGTAGTCATTGTTATTACCCTTAGCATGCAATAGCGATGATATTAATCGAATAACACGAAACTGATAAAAGCCAACTTTCATTGTACTAATACCATTCTACCAAACATCCACAATTAAGATAGAAGTTGAATAGGCATCAATTATGTTGAGTCCCTATATGTCTACAGAAATTGACAGCATAATGATTTAAGAACAAGTTATTCCTTTTGATTACACAGGGCGAATAAAACGGTTAGAGTTACCCACTAATCATGCAGACTCGTACATGAACCTATGCTAGCATGGCAAGTTCTAAATCTCGACATCGACCTTCGCTTCACAAGAGATTAACACCCTATCTTATATGTTCGCGACACACATAAGACGAATACGCACAACCAATACTAGATATCATACAATCATCACACACTAAGGTATTAAACAACTAACTAAAGAAGTACATAGTAAATCCGTTACGACCCCATGATCACGATTAGCCCATGTTAGCACTCATCGTCATCATGGGTTCATATGAAAACATGATAAATAAACACAAAAGAATAATAACTAAACTAATTATATTAAACCAGAGTACGTCACAAGAGTAAATAGGTTCAAAGCAAAGAAAACTAGCATCCAACGTTACAATGAAATAAAGAATCACAAGAAAATATGCTTCCTCTTCATTACGATGTGCTAAAACGATCTTCTTCCTTATCTCCTTCGCTCCTTGATTAATACAACGATCCAATACATGTGAAACGTCTCTGAAATCTACTTATATAGGAGTCCCATAAAACCCAGATTACTCAGAAGTTGGAAGCCAAACAAAATTAGAAGTCTAAAATATTTAATCTGAAACTACGACCCTACGCGGCCACTCAGCATAGCTGAGCGGGTGCTGAGCGGGCGCTCAGACCCCTTCTGGAAAAATGGTCTGTTTGCTCCGTTTCTTCACTGTAATCTGCTCCTCTCTTCCCACTTGCAATGCTATACACATGCCAAGGCCTATTATTGATGAATTCTCCCCCGAAATGCAACTAATACCCTGGAATGTACAAACACTAGAAAAACGCATCAAATATATAAAATACTTGATTTCAAGACACCAATTTAAGCTATTATAAGACGTTCTAAGTGGTATAAAATGCCACTTATCATACCCCCAAACTTAAATTGATGCTTGTCCTCAAGCGTCACAGACTCAAAAACAAACTAAAAACATGCATGAATGCAATCTATATGAAATGCAACGATGCCCCTTACTATGACCAAACCAACCAACTCACGACATCTCAACAAATGCAATTAGGCGAATAAAGATCAATCGAATCATACAAACTAACATACAGCCAGAAACGTGGTGTGTGCAGATGCTTAACAAATATGCTTCGCAACTAGATTATTTATCATGACTCAACTATCATCCAGGAAATCGCATGATTATACAAAGAATAAAAAATTCTAGGCACAAAGTGACTTATAACACTTCGAGAATCCTGGAGCTTATTACGGAATCATGCTTTTTATTTATAACAACAAATGCTTATTTGACCGTGCAATGAGTGAGGTCCACAAAAGACTTATACAATGGTATCCATGTAGCGAGTGTTAGGTTAGCGGATCCCAGACTATAAAAGCCTTAGGTCACTAGGCACAAGTCCCCTAAGAATTTAATAACTCGAATACCAAAGGGCCCAATCGTGATCAATTATGTATTAACTCTTTATTATTTTTTTTCTCTTTTTTTCTATATATATAATTTTTTTTTCAAAAATTTCTGAGCAAGTGCGTTTCGCTCCATCCTGCTCAACCCTAGACTACTCGCATACACATACGAGCTGGCTACTAGCCATTTGACGCTTAACCACAATTAGCAACGAATTCCATTTTTTTACTCCATATTTTTTCTTTTCATGCCTTTTATCACTACGAACCTATTATAAAATTCTAAGCATAATAAATAGATTAACCTCGAAAACCGTCGAACCATAACAACAATCTAGTCCTTAAGCATTCTCTAAGACTTAGTGAAATTACAAGTGTTTCTAGCATGCATATCAACCTACACGATTTAACATTACTTTAATGCTATCACTACACTCGCCTCAACATCATAAATCAGTCGGCAAATCAGCGCAAAAGGGATCATGGCAAATGCATGAGCTACATGACATGATAAACAAATGAAGCTATAAATAATAAAAAAAAACTTTATATGGCAAAAATTATGCAATTATATGAACTAACTATCATGAATATGCAACTATATGACACACACACAAAATATTCCTTAACTACCACCCCCAAACTTAAAATCTTCACTATCCCCAGTGAAGGTAGTAGAAAGGAACATGGGGTATACCTGCTCGGAGAGATCATCATCATCATCACCCTCAGTGGGTGGTGTATCAGGAGGCGGATATGCAGAGTCCTCACCAAAAACTGGCCACTGGATGTCAGCTCCAAGGCCTCAAAAATCGGTCCCTAGCGCAAGGGTGAACTCCTGAGCAAACATGCTTTGCGTCTCGTACATAGCATCCATCCTCCGTGACAGCCTCCTATACTGGGCATCAGCCATCCCAGCACCCTCCTGAGCTCTAGAAAACCAGCCTCATCACGCCTTGGCCTCGCCATAGTAGCACCTCGTGCTGGACGCCCTCCTAGAAGACAATAACCCAGCCCATGCTCCTCGGGCTCACCACCGGTCCACTCCTGCATCGCATTCAGAGTCCCGGAATCAATAGGAGCGGCCGACAACTACAACTGCTCATGAGACAGCCACTGAACTCCCACCGCTCGGCAAAGCTTAGTAACCATGGATGCATAAGGGATGTTCATGTGCTTAGCTCCCCTCAAGAACTTCAGAATTCCTTGGTAGATGAACTCACCAAGGTCCACATAGTACTCCTCATTCAAAATTCCCCACAACAACTGTGCTCTCTCAACTGTGACCTCATGTGCATGCGAAGAAGGCATAATATTAGCACAAATAAACGCATTCCATGCACGGGCATACCTGTTCATCACGATCGCTGGAAAGTGACGATACTCATTAGTTCCAGTCTTGAAAGTCCATACTGTGCCCGACCTACAGAGAGTAGCACAAATCAAATCCAAGTCAAAATCCTCAGCAGTCTTCTCGTTCCAGCTCTCCTCCGTGGGCTTCCTCTGTCTCTGCCCAATCACACGGCGAATCGCCGCTGGGTGATAATCAACCGACATCCCCCGGACCACAGAATACCCATTCTTCTCGGCCTTCGCGTTCGCATAGAACTCGCGAACCACGCTCATCGGCACTGCTTCAGGCGACTCACAAAAAGCTATCCACCCCTTCTCAGCAATCATAGGCAACAACTCACCATCTCTCCCCGATGGTAAAAAGCCCCTCTCCTTCAGAATCGGCTTCCCCAGAAGCCTAGTGTACTCCTCCTCAGTAGCCCTATCATTCAAACGAGGCCTCGCAGCAGTACCCCTCGAAGAATCAGCAGTAGGGACAGTGTTGCTGCTATCAATAGTCCTTGCTCTCTTGGGTGCCATTGAATTTGAATAAAAGTGCTTGAGATTTATGTTTTTGTGTTTGGGAGAGAGTTGAAGTGTAGAAAGAGTATGGGAGATATATGGGATAAGTGTATGTATATATAGGTTATGGATTAGGGTAGAATTTGATTAGGAGTGGGTTTAAGGGGTAAAATCATGGGATAATGGGGAAATAGGTCGTGGGTTTATGGGATGCATTTTGTTTTTTTATTTTTCTGATTTTTTTTGAATTTTTATGGAACTAAAAATTTTTCTCCCAGCCGACCCCTGAGCGGTCGCTCAGCAAAGCTGAGTTTGGGCGCTCGGGAGGCTACTGGAATTTTTTTTTCTGGCCCCGTTTTTCTGATTTTTTATGGTTTTGGATAGGTTATTAACTTCTAAGGGTTCCTGTAACAACAAATCATGGGTTTCCTCCCACAAAGTGCTTCTTTTTCGTCATTAGCTTGACGTTACGTACCTTCCTCAAGTTGACAATAAAACAGCACTAACCACTTCTCAGTTTTCCGTGTCCCCATAGTAGTGCTTCAAACGCTGACCATTAACCTTGAATGCTTGGTCCGGATCATTCTCAAAAATCTCCACCGCTCCATGTGGAAATACAGTTTTGACAATAAAAGGTCCAGACCACCTTGATTTCAACTTCCCAGGAAAAAGTCGGAGACGAGAGTTGAATAAGAGAACTTGTTACCCCAGCATGAATAACTTAGGATGTAGCTTCCTATCGTGCCACCTTTTCACCTTTTCCTTGTACATTTTGTTGTTCTCGTACGCTTGGAGTCAAAATTCATCAAGTTCATTAAGCTGAAGCATTCGCTTCTTTCCAGCTGCATCTAGATCCAGGTTCAACTTTTTCAACGCCCAATAGGCCTTATGCTCAAGCTCCGCAGGTAAATGACATCTCTTACCATACACCAGTTGAAACGGGGACATACCAAGTGGAGTTTTGTATGCTGTTCTGTAAGCCCAAACAGCTTCATCGAGCTTTAAAGCCCAATCCTTCCTTGACGGACAAACAACCTTCTCTAGAATGCGCTTGATCTCTCTGTTAGATACTTCCGCTTGACCATTTGTTTACGGATGATAGGCAATAGCAACTCGATGATTCACGTTATAACGCTGCATCATAGAAGTGAACTTACGGTTGCAGAAATGCGACCCTTCATCACTTATGATTACTCGAGGCGTTCCAAACCTTGTGAAAATCTGCTTATGAAGAAAATTCAACACTGCCTTTGCATCATTTTTCGGTATAGCTTTGACTTCTACCCATTTTGAGACATAATCGACTACCAGCAAGATGTACTGATTGTTGCAGGACGAGATAAAAGGCCCCATGAAATCGATTCCCCAAACATCAAAGACCTCGACTTCAAGCATCACATTTAACGGCATCTCATCCTTTCTCGTCAAATTTCCCACTCTTTGGCAACGATCACACCTTAAAACAAATTGATGAGCATCCTTAAACAAGGTAGGCCAGAAAAAACCTGCTTGCAGAATACGAGTTACCGTCTTCTCACCACCATAGTGTCCTCCATAAACTGTGGAGTGGCAGTCTCGTAATATCCCCTCCGTCTCACAGAATGGGATACATCTCCTAATGATCTGGTCAGCTCCCTGTCTAAACAAATACGGTTCATCCCACATATACCACTTCACCTCATGCAGAAACTTCTTCTTTTGAGCTGTGGTCAAATTAGGAGGCATTATATTTCTGACAAGATAATTCACAATACCTGCAAACCATGGCTCTTCCTTCTGAACTGCGAACAACTGCTCATCCGGAAAAGATTCGTTGATGAATGTCTTATCATGTGAAGTAGACTGGGGATTCTCCAATCTAGAGAGATGGCCAGCTACTTGATTCTCAGTACCTTTTCGATTCTTGATCTCTAACCCAAATTCCTGTAGTAAGAGCACCCAACGAATGAGTCTCGGCTTCGAATCCTTCTTGCAAACCAAATAGTGAATGGCCGCATGATCAGTGAATACTGTCACTTTTGTCCCAAGCAGATAAGATCAATTTTTTTGAAACCAAAGACTATAGACAAGAGCTCCTTCTCCGTTGTGGTGTAGTTCATTTGGGCCCCATTTAAGGTCTTGCTAGCATAGTAGACCACATGAAAGAGATTATTCTTGCACTGCCCAAGAATTGCGCCTACCGCATAATCACTCACATCACACATCATCTTAAAAGGCTCTGTCCAATCCGGTGCTGTAATAACTAGTGCAGTGATCAAACTCTTCTTAAGAGTCTCAAATGCCGTCAAACATTCATCATTAAATTTGAAAGACACATCCTTCTCAAGCAAGTTGCACAGCGGCTTAGATATCTTCGAAAAGTCCTTGATGAAACATCGATAAAAACCCGCATGACCAAGAAAACTACGGATTCCTTTCACAGAAATAGGTGGTGGAAGATTTTCAATGACTCCCACCTTGGCTTTGTCCACCTCAAGACTCTTGCTAGAGACCTTATGCCCAAGAATAATGCCTTCACGCACCATAAAATGACATTTTTCCCAATTGAGCACCAAATTAGTTCCACACACCTTTGAGCACGGCACGAAGATTATTCAAACATTCATCATACGAATGACCAAAGACGGAGAAGTCGTCCATGAACACCTCGACATTATTGCCAATCATGTCAGAGAATATAGCCATCATACATCTCTGAAAAGTGGCCGGTACGCCATATAACCCAAACAAAACTCTGCGAAAAGCAAACGTGCCAAATGGACAAGTGAAGGTAGTCTTTTCTTGATCCTCTGGTGCAATACAAATCTGATTATACCCCGAGTAGCCATCCAGAAGACAATAATACTCATGACCATCCAACCTGTCAAGCATCTGATCAATAAATGGAAGAGGGAAGTGATCCTTCCTCGTGGCCTTGTTCAACTTTTGGTAGTCCATGCATACTCTCCATCCTGTGACTATTTGAGTGGGGATGAGCTCATTCTTCTCATTTTCTACCATAGTAATACCTCCTTTCTTAGGCACACATTGCACGGGGCTCACCCAAGAACTGTCAGAAATAGGATAAATGATTCCTGCATCCAGCCACATCAAAATTTCTTTCTTCACCCCCTCTTTCATGATAGGATTAAGTCTGCGCTGTTGCTCAACAGTTGGCTTACTACCCTCCTCGAGCGGAATCTTATCATGCAATATGAAGGGCCGATTTGAATTCTCTCAAAATCCTTAAGAGTTTGTCCTCCTCACTACCTAAAAGGTCAGATGCAATAATAACAGGTAATGTAGATGCATCACCTAAAAAAGCATACCTCAAGTGTTCAGGCAATGGCTTAAGCTCCAAGGTGGGTGATTCCTCAATTGATGGTTTGAGCTTTCCTTCAGCATTTTTGAGGTCAGAAGTACCAAGAAATTCAAACGCCATGTCCAGCTTTCGCCTCCAGGGAGAAACATTAAGATATTGTAATTGCTCATTGCCATCCTCATCATCACTGTCAAAATCCCCCACTAAGGCCTATTCTAATGCATCAGACATTAGCATATGATCGAGTTCTGAAGTAACCGCAGAATCAATCAAATCCACTTTTAAGCACTCCTCATCTTCTGTAGGGAATTTCATTGCTTTGAATACATTGAAGGTCACATCCTGATCCTGCACCCTCATTGTAAGTTCACCTTTCTGCACATCTATCAAGGTACGGCCAGTAGCCAAGAAAGGTCTTCCCAAGATTATGGGAATCTTTTTATCATCCTCGAAATCCAGAATAACAAAGTCTGAAGGAAAGAAGAGCTTATCCACCTTGACTAGCACATCCTCCACTATGCCTCTTGGGTAAGTAATAGAACGATCAGCCAATTGTAGAGACATGTAGGTGGGCTTTGGATCAGGCAAATCCAACTTTTTAAAGATCGACAACGGCATCAGATTGATGCTTGCTCCCAAATCGCAAAGGAATTTGTCAAAAGACAACTTGCCAATGGTGCAAGAAATGGTGAAGCTACCTGGATCTTTAAGCTTTGGAGGTAACTTTTGCTATAGCACAACACTGCATTATTCCGTTAGAGCAACGGTCTCAAGGTCATCCAGTTTCACCTTCCTTGAAAGAATAGTCTTCATAAACTTCGCATAACTAGGCATTTGTTCCAGAGCCTCAGCGAAAGGTATATTGATGTGAAGTTTCTTGAACACCTCCAGAAACTTACCGAACTGCTTATCCAGCTTTTGTTGTTGCAATCTCTTAGGGAAAGGTGGTGGAGGATAGAGCTGTTTCTCGCCTGTATTACCCTCAGGCAGAGTGTGTTCAACAGTAGTCTTCCTTGGTTCCGCCACTTTCTCCTTTTGCTTAATTTCTTCATCTCCAACTTGAGCTTCTCCTTCTTTTGCCTTTTCAGCATCAGCAACTTTCCTAGACCTTAAGGTAATAGCCTTGACTTGCTCTTTAGCTTCCTTCCTGCCTGGCATGTAACACCCCCAGATCCGGGGTCGGGGATCCGGGTCGTCACGAGTTCCATTTCCCTTAATAACACCCAATCTTAATAATTACTCAACTACTCTGTACTGTGACCCCACAATAAACACACACACCACATGTTATAGTCTCAGAGATGAACATCCAAAAATAACCACAAGTCATTTTATTCCACAATTATCTGCCAATACACCTTAAAAGGTTTTCTGAATAAATTTACATTTCTTTGCCATTATTACAATTCATAAATATAAATAAATCTGGTACATCAAAAGTTGAAAGCCTAGCCTATTGGTAATTCCTACCTCAGCTACGGCGGCATCAATGCTTCTAGAAAACTGCGGAACGTCTCCTAATCGCTCGCGAATCGGGAGCTTGGTTCTGTTCATCTTTTCTATCTGTTGTTGTGTGATGAAAGAAGAAAGCAAGGGTGAGCAGCAAGCCCACCAAAATAATATGTATAATGATTAATAGTATATGAGCCTACTCATAATACTCATGAAAGTCTTGGTCAAAAGAAATGAACCAAGTTTGATATCTTAATGCGATGAAGTCGCAAAATATTCAGTATATATACATATATACTTTTCAAAATATTGGAAGTCCTCTTCCATGCATAATATACACAAAGTCCCAATGTATAACCCTATATAAAAAAATATCGTTGCAAGGTGATCTCATATATCTAACCTTGTCTCAACGTTTTTCTGAAAATCTTTGTCATTCATAAGACAATTATTAATTAGATATAAGTTTAAAAGATGAGGTTACCAAATACCCCAATATACTTATATCTTTCCCAATACTACTTGAACTACCACCGTTCAAGTTATAATCAGTTTCAAAAGTTCATCACATAGATGAGATTACAAGACAAGATTTGAATAGATTCAATCTTTGAAATATTATTGAATGAAATAAAGTTACGAGATACTTTATTAGTCCCGATATATATATATCCACATATATATATCTCTTAAACATTTCCTGGAACCTCTGTTATGTAAAGTATGAACAGAGTTTGAAACATCCAATAAATTTTGGAAAGGAAAAGAATTTTGGCATAAACCAGATATCTTGCTGATCAGGAAAAGATACCAATAAGTAACCTTTTCTACTGTAGATGGATGAATTCCTCACCGGTCATCACCCTGGCCGCATTAGGACCTCGCGCTAGACCGTTACCCGGCCCCTCACGCGTTGATGGACTGCCACCCAGCCACTTACACTTTCATAGACCGTACCCCGGCCTGTCGCTTATGCCGACTCAATTAGATGGGCTTACTTCCCGAACGTTGGGCAAGTAATCAATTCATTTACCAAAACTGCAACCTCGTTGCGAATATAAAATACACCACAGAGCCGGATTCCCCAGGTTTTGAGCGAGTATTTAAATCCCCTTAAAAAGGAAGATCTTAAATATAAAAATGAGTTTTGGGATCCGCTCTGACTTTAAAAATCATTTTGAAGACTCGAAAACACTTTAAAGAGTGTTTGGAGTAAAGCTGATTTAATGAAGTAAATCAGTCGCCAGAATATTTAGAAAATGACTGAATATTATTATTTAAATAATATTCCCATAAAGAATAATCTTTATAAAAATAATTGAAGTAGAAGTATTAAAACTTATACTTGAAACGAGTATTAAATAACCAAAGATATACTTATATGAAAGTATTATCTTTATTTGAATAATCGAAAATAAGTTTGATTATTGACACCTTATTCTTTAATAAAATAAAGAATATACCTCAGCAAATAATCGGAGTCATAGATCCTCAAATGAATATTCAAATAATATTCAGATAAATAAATAAAAGGAGTCATAAGTCCCCGAATGAATATTCAAATAATATTCAGATAAATAAATAAAAGGAGTCATAAGCCCTCGAATGAATATTCAAATAATATTCAGATAAATAAATAAAAGGAGTCATAAGCCCTCGAATGAATATTCAAAATAATATTCATTTAATATAAAGGAATCATACGCCTTCGAATAATATTCAAAATAATATTCAATAATAAAATAAAGTTAAAGTTATCGAATAAACCTTATTCGATTAATAGTTTTAAAAACTATAACCATATATATATATATAAATAAATATATATATAATATACTCGGGAACATCGACTCCCGGTTTAGAAATATGTTCACCTTTTATCCCCTATACTAAGGGTATACGCAACTACTTGCTTATTTCTAGCATAGGTATTATGCAACTATAAGCATTGAAATCAACAGATAGATAACCAGATTATGAAACAGACATGCATATATACCATATTAGCATGCTCCAATATATCGCAAAATTTGCTAATAACAATCATGCAATATCACAAGATAATGCATATACATATATTTACATCACAACAACAGTATAACGGGTAGAAAACTTGCCTGAGCGACTGGGGGTTACGAATGGCTCGGGACGAGTCTGGTAACCTATAAGCAACAAGTAAGTTGGAATTAAACCAAAGTCACTTATAAATCTATACTCTAACCAACTCAGACTGTAACGCTCGTTTTGCGCTTACTGATTTGCTTAAGTCACCCGGGCACCCTCGGCTCCACCATTTTTAATAATTTAACCTTTACGAGTTTTAAGGTGATTCCTTCGCGAGTGTCTTACCAACTGCCTAACACACTTACCATAAACGTTTCATACATTAATTAACCCTTTTTGGTCTTTAACCTATGTTTCAAAGTAAGGCGAGGGGAAAAGTTTCGTTCACGAAATGCCGTTACTTGAAACGGTCGTTTCTCCTAAACCGTGCATCGGAATCGAACGAACTACATATCAAAACGAAGCTCGTAACATGAGCTATCTAGACATGGCAATTGTCATAATTTAGCAGGGGGTTCTCGGGTCCTAATGTTATGCACAAAAACAGTCTAAAGAAAATCGGACGTTACGACGGCTATGTTTACACGATTTCCAATATTTTAAACCATTCAAAACCATCCCAAATCAACCTCAAATCCAACATACAACTAACATCCATCCTTATAACATCATAACAACCCCAACCAATTCAATTTAATCATTCATACTTATGCCTAAGCTTAACTTTAATCATACTTAAGTTCTTTTAATCAAAACAACAACATTTACCAATCCAACAACATCCCAAAACTCACTAATCTCTACATACACAACCATCAAGCCTCCCATGAACTACAATACTCATATTATGCTCTTAACATTCAATAACAAAGCTTGGTTAAGAGATTATACCTTCCTTGAAGCTTTTTAACACAACACAAGAGCTTTGAATGCCTAAAGAACCTTGATCCTTGCTTGTATAACCTTAATCTTTCATAAAAATTCAAGAAAACTAAAGTTATTTCTTGAAGGTTACTATTCACCATCTTCTTCCTTGATTTATTGGAAGAGATTGTGAAGGAATTAGGAGCTTAAACTTATAGCATATCCATATCTATGTACAAGGAAGCTTAGATAATTACCTTGTGATTTAACAATGCTTGGAACTTGATTTTTGATTTTTCTTCCTTTGAAAAAGATGAAAAGCCGAGAGCAATGTTTGAAGAATGAAAAATTTTGTGTTTGCTTTGATTTGTTTTGGCTAGCTAGGTTGTTTTGGTTTTGTTTTTGGTTAATTACCCTTCTAACCTTGAACTTTGTGTGGTTTACAATCATCCAACAATTCCTTCCTTTTTTGTCATGCCTATGTCACCTTGCACATGTCATAATGCTCCCACTTGTCCACACCTTGTGGTTTGATGATGTCACAATCCCTGGCTTCTTGTACAAGCTTGTCTCTTGGTCACTTATTTGTTTTACGGTTCGCTTATCTTTCGTTCTCGTTTATCGTTTGAGGGATCATACCCGGGATCTTATTACTTAGGTTCCCTTAACCTTTCTCAATATATTATATTCCTTTTATGATCCTCTCCTATAATCCTTTAATTTAAATCCTTTTTATCCTGTTACCTTTTTCTCAATTCTTTCCGTATCTAGTGGATTTCCGGGAAAAATCAAAGTGTTCGGAATCGGATTCTGACGATCTTTACATACACTTATATACCTCATAGAGTACTAATAATATCCCATAAGATCAATAACAGAACCCCTACATAGCGTGGCATGAAAAGTTTTCTCGTTCAGCAAAAACACTATTCATAAGGGTTTCAAAATTTCTCAAAAATTGGGGTTATTACAGTCTCCCCTCCTTAAAAGGATTCCGTCCCGGAATCAGATAGAAAACAAATGGGGATACTTTCTTAGCATTACACTTTCTAACTCTCAAGTAATTTTCCCATATTGTGGTTCTACCACCAAACTCTGCCTAGTTTGATAATCCTTCTCCTAAGCACTTGTTCCTTTTTACTCTATAACCCTTCCTGGTTGCTCCATATAGGTTACGTCGGGTTGCATGTCTATGCGCTCATATGCCCCTATTTATCTGGCATCTGAATTACACTTCCTTAACATTGATACGTGAAACACGTTACGAACTTGTTACATGTTCGAGGTTAGGGCTAGCTCATATGATAACTTCCCAATATGTCTTAATATATCCAAGGGTCCAACAATTCGTGGACTTAGCTTTCATTTCTTTCCGAACCTCATCCTTCCTTTCCAAGGGAATACCTATAACAACACTAGGTCCCCTACTTCCTATTCTTTGTCCTTTCATGTCAAATCAACATATTTATCATGTCCATCTTGGGCTACTACCTGCCGTTCTCTGATTAGATCTATTATATCCCTGGTCCTTTGGACAACTGCGGGTCCGAGCATCTTGCGCTCTACAACTTAATCCTAACATAAGGGAGATCGACATTGTCTTCCCTCAAGGATCTCATAAGGCGATACCTCGATACTAACATACGATCGATTATCGTGAGATAACTTAATCTGCGTTAAGTGATCATTCCAAATTCTGTCAAGTCTATTACACAGACTCTCATCATAGTTTCTAATCATTATAGCTTTTGCTTCTCAATACCCATTCTTTTCCAGTTCGTAATCGCTATCACCTTCCGTTCCTAATATTATACTGGTTATACTTTTGCTCGTTAGCATTCTTTAACCTTTTAATAACCACGTCAACCTTAGTATCACGAATGTGTTCCCATCCTGAATACTATCACAATTTTATTACTCCTTTTCAGCTGCTTCTATCTTTGGAAGCTTAATCCTTCATATAGAAGTAAAGGAATTTGTTGAGAGATCACTATGATCATGAACACTTGTTATATCGCTTAGTTAGTACAGAAGGTGGCCAGCCTTTAGTACTTGACAAGCAATTAAACAATAGCTGGTATCCTACTAGGCTTCTATCACACAGATAGATAGTCATTCGGCAATACCTCCCCTTTCTGGAAGGGTTGTTCTTCTCAGCTTACATGAAATGAAAAGAAGAGAAAAGAACGAATTGAAGAGAATTGTATATATGAAAAAAAAATATACTGCCACAAAATATCTGGCTTGGAACCTACCTCTGAACTATAGAGGTTTGTCATAGAAGAACAAAACATATAGGTATTTATATCAACATCAAGTATTATAGCATCGCATTTCACGTGCCTAAATATTTTCGCTATCCCGTCCATCATTCTATGGACCCATGCTCTTCCTCGAGCTTATACATAATCACCTTTGAAACTCCCTTGACATCGAAAATCGAATCTGGGATCTCATTCTATATATCACCGTTACTAGGATTCTATGCTCGCACCGCAACCTTCCTCGTATAATAATACGACTCTCTATTGGTAAGAAAGAATAATTATTCACTAGGTAGATACTCTACTTAATTAGTCTGTCAATGATAACTTATACACTACCACGACCCGATTAGTGGTACTCAATCTCAACACCCATTCCAATACAACTCTCATGGTTGTAATCAGCTCACTACTCGCAGAATCATTGCTGCCTTACTATGGTCCACCACTGACCCACTGTAGTCATTCATTTTCCCTAAAGTCTTAATAGCTAACCATACAGAGTCCATACATCTCGTATCAAATCCTTCTAAGGAGGTAACATAATCACCATTCCTGATTCATGAAGAACACTCCTGATCCTGACATACATACATGACATGAAGCAGATAAAATTTGCAGAAGAGTTTTGCTCAAAGCAACGATAGCAGGTTAATACCATTCTTAATCATATACCTTCAATAGAAGACTTAACTCAAAGGTTTATTTAGTCCTTTTTGAAATATAGTCCTGGCTCATTCTCAAGATGGTACCTTCTAAGATAGATAGCCCGCTCCTGGCGATTACACGAATTAAACCTTTACCGAACTACTATTACGGTTGGGTATTGCACAGTCATCAGAAGGAATGTCAATCTTCCAAACCACAATACAACCTTCACAGTTTTAACCATCATTACTGTATTCCTTTGGCACAAGCGCCTATAATTATCCTCTTACCTTTAAAGTGTTGGCCACCTCTTTGGCCTTCCCTGATAGTAATAGTTCCTTATAATCAATGTCTTTTAACCACCTTCAACTAAATTTTCTACCTCATTTCAATCACAGCTTATGTGAAGATGTTTTCCTTAACATCTGATAAGTAAAAAAAAATCACCATTTTTCCATAAGTTGTTGCCTCAGTCTTTAGAGGTTAATCACTGTCATGACTGACGCTCAATCATAATTAGAACATCTTTTATCTTAAGTCCTAATTGCCCTGAACAATTTCGACCATTACTGGTTCGATCCATACTTTCTCGTGGTTTAGCACGTGCCTCACTTGGCAACATTATAATTACGTCATATTTCCTTTATCCATATTTCTATTCTTGAGAATTTTGAATATTACCTTTTTCCTTATAAAACCTCTAAGGTTATCCTTCAATCGTCCCTCCTGTATTCCCTAGATACAGGGCATATCACAATACCATTTACTAATAGTAGAACCATTATCTATATACTTCTGCAAAATTTCTCCACTGATTCTTAAAGGTTGTTGTTACCTTAACCCTTTCCCAATCATACTGTCAAAACTCATACTGTCCCTATTAAGGGTGACATGCCAACCTTTATGCAGTCCCCTAGGATTCATTTTAAGTTACCAATGTTCTATCGTTAATTCCACCTTAAAAAGGTACCTGCATCCTTCCACGAATAAATCAAGTCATATATCCTTGATAAATTATCATATTCATCATTCCCACCTCGATAGTCTATACCTAACTTCATAATAGCATCCTTATTCAAATTGAGGTCAATCCATATGGCCTCCAAAAGATAACAACGGTTATCCGCTTGTCTTGCCTAATTTGGTAACGATAACAAGGATGTTCTGGAAGATATTGGTCGTGTTCAACGTGAACTTCTTCTTAATAATTCCTTATTTACTTTTGTTGTTTATCTCAACAGTCACCTCAATGTTGGGATATCTTTCATACCTGGCGTCTCCCTTTCTGGGTATCAAGCCACCGGTCTTACATTTCACCTTCTTGAAGGTCACTTCCTTCATCCAATTTTTCCTAATTTCTTACTTCCTTATCCCCTTAGTCTATCCGCGTCTCATTATTTATCCTTCGAATTATCTCAAGGTTTCCTCGAATCCTCCCAACTTACAGGGGATAAACAATATGTATCTCTTATGCCCTCAACCATCAATTTTAACTTATGGTGAATCACCCTCATCCTGACGAATGCATACTTTTCTATTTCTATTGCTACGAGTCGTTAGGGTTTCCTCATACCCAACTCCCTTATCATACCTCAAACTCTATTGCCGTTATATTCCTTTCCACTTCAATTTCTTTTTTTTTATTTTCCTTTCTCTTATCATTATTTCATGAACCAACACAACATAAGCATTGATTTCAACATTCCGTCATTCTGGATTCGTGCCCTTAGAACGAATCTTGACAACTTTTACAACTTAAATTCACAATTCATCATACTCGTCTGCCTTTGTTCTGGCTTTAAAGCTTTTATACTCTCTCCATAACCTTGGGAATTACTTTCCCGAAAACAATTGGCTGAACTTTAATCGGTTTATTATAATCTCTTGCTCCGTGCCTTCCTTGGCCTTTCACCAGCGGGTGGCCTCTCTCTTAGGAGGGTAAGTGACAAAAATAGTCTTTTGTGATTCGTCAATCATTTAGAATCTCAAATGATTCCTGTATTTCCTTTAGCCAGGCTCTTGCCTCGACTGGGTCAGCTTGTTCCATGGAACTCTGAGAGCTTAGCGACTTAAAGGTCCTGAAAGAATTTCTCACCGTACTGTCTCCTCAGGGTGGTGGTTGGGGATAATAGTCTAAGTTCTCTTTAGACAGGTCCATGAATTGTCGTATAGGGGTACCATCTCGGGTCTCCTTTCCTTACTCGACTTTTTGTTTCCTTAGTATGAAATGTTTCATCCTACTCCCCATAATTGGGGTCATCTTTTAATTTAAAATCCTCATTTTCCACTCCATTATGTCATGGGTTCCTTCTATCTTGATGGCGACCTCCCTGACTATCACGTTCAGGGTTTGCTCTAAATCTTATTCCTCAAACTAGCTTTCATCTAAGATCTCATCTTTAAGCTCTTGAACATTTGGAACCCAAATTCTGTAGGAATACCTCATTATTCCCTTCTCATCTTTCTCGGTATTAACCTCTTATCTATTTGTTGGCTCTCTGCCTTCATTCATAACTTTTTCTGGCACAATATGATCTTTTCCAATAATTCGGGCTGTATTGTTATCTCAAACAGCTTTTCGGTACCGGCTCCGGTTACCTTCACTACTATTTCCATTTTCTCAAAATCTCTTATAAACTCTCCAAAAGACATTATCATCTTGAGTCTCTCCTTTTTACTAAGGGCATCAGCCACCATATTGGCTTTCCCCGAATGATAAAGAATCTCCCAATCATAATTCTTGATTAGCTCTAACCGCCTCCTCTGGCGTATGTTGAGCTCTTTCTACGTAAGAATGTACTAGAGCACTTATGGCTTAGGTAATTCTCGCACTTCTCTCCATACAAGTAGTGCCTCCAATCTTTAGGGTAAAACTATTGCCACGAGCCTAAGCTCATGGGCGGGGATATCGAATTTCATATTACCTTAATTGTCTTGACGCAGACGCGATTATCTTGCTGTGCTAAGAAGCACCCTAATTCCTTATGCGAAGCGTCACTTACAAATCACAAAATCTCCTTTTTCCATCCGGCAACGCCAGCATAGGGGCCATCACCAACCTCTGCTTCAGTTCTTGAAAGCTGTTCTCGCATTTCTCTGTCCATTCGAACTTCTCAGTCTTACGAGTAAGCCGCGTTAAAGGGGCTACTATCTTTACAACTTGAACGAACCTCCGGTAGTGACCGGCCAATCCTACCTCTGGTAGTTGCCCTAACCATGGTCATCAATTCCTCAGTGGTCCTTTATTCATTCTTGTCAGGATCCTCCATGGGATCCTCCTCAGCAACTATCCCTTCTAGGACAACATCCTCAACCGCTACATCCTCAATATCAACATCATCCGGTCCTGCATTAGGACACTCTATCGGATCCACAATCCGATCTCCAATTAGTAATAAAATATCATCGCGATGTTGCTCCTCAACCTCAGGGTTCGGAGTCCCGCTACCATATACGATAACGAACTACGCTCCTATCACGATATTTTTAAGGGTTCCCATAAGGGTTTTAACTGTCAGTACTACGTTAGGTAGCCCGACTATGAACTTGGCAAGAGTTCTTATTATCTTAGTGAACTTATTATCTTAACGTCCCATCATCTCCGAGGTTTATAATGCTTAGCTCTGATACCATTTCTGTAATACCCCCAGATCCGGGGTCAGGGATCCGGGTCGTCACGAGTTCCATTTCCCTTAATAACACCCAATCTTAATAATTACTCAACTACTCTGTACTGTGACCCCACAATAAACACACACACCACATGTTATAGTCTCAGAGATGAACATCCAAAAATAACCACAAGTCATTTTATTCCACAATTATCTGCCAATACACCTTAAAAGGTTTTCTGAATAAATTTATATTTCTTTGCCATTATTACAATTCATAAATATAAATAAATCTGGTACATCAAAAATTGAAAGCCTAGCCTATTGGTAATTCCTACCTCAGCTACGGCGGCATCAATGCTTCTAGAAAACTGCGGAACGTCTCCTAATCGCTCGCGAATCGGGAGCTTGGTTCTGTTCATCTTTTCTATCTGTTGTTGTGTGATGAAAGAAGAAAGCAAGGGTGAGCAGCAAGCCCACCAAAATAATATGTATAATGATTAATAGTATATGAGCCTACTCATAATACTCATGAAAGTCTTGGTCAAAAGAAATGAACCAAGTTTGATATCTTAATGCGATGAAGTCGCAAAATATTCAGTATATATACATATATACTTTTCAAAATATTGGAAGTCCTCTTCCATGCATAATATACACAAAGTCCCAATGTATAACCGTATATAAAAAAATATCGTTGCAAGGTGATCTCATATATCTAACCTTGTCTCAACGTTTTTCTGAAAATCTTTGTCATTCATAAGACAATTATTAATTAGATATAAGTTTAAAAGATGAGGTTACCAAATACCCCAATATACTTATATCTTTCCCAATACTACTTGAACTACCACCGTTCAAGTTATAATCAATTTCAAAAGTTCATCACATAGATGAGATTACAAGACAAATTTGAATAGATTCAATCTTTGAAATATTATTGAATGAAATAAAGTTACGAGATACTTTATTAGTCCCGATATATATATATCCACATATATATATCTCTTAAACATTTCTTGGAACCTCTGTTATGTAAAGTATGAACAGAGTTTGAAACATCCAATGAATTTTGGAAAGGAAAAGAATTTTGGCATAAACCAGATATCTTGCTGATCAGGAAAAGATACCAATAAGTAACCTTTTCTACTGTAGATGGATGAATTCCTCACCGGTCATCACCCTGGCCGCATTAGGACCTCGCGCTAGACCGTTACCCGGCCCCTCACGCGTTGATGGACTGCCACCCAGCCACTTACACTTTCATAGACCGTACCCCGGCCTGTCGCTTATGCCGACTCAATTAGATGGGCTTACTTCCCGAACGTTGGGCAAGTAATCAATTCATTTACCAAAACTGCAACCTCGTTGCGAATATAAAATACACCACAGAGCCGGATTCCCCAGGTTTTGAGCGAGTATTTAAATCCCCTTATAAAGGAAGATCTTAAATATAAAAATGAGTTTTGGGATCCGCTCTGACTTTAAAAATCATTTTGAAGACTCGAAAACACTTTAAAGAGTGTTTGGAGTAAAGCTGATTTAATAAAGTAAATCAGTCCCCAGAATATTTAGAAAATGACTGAATATTATTATTTAAATAATATTCCCATAAAGAATAATCTTTATAAAAATAATTGAAGTAGAAGTATTAAAACTTATACTTGAAACGAGTATTAAATAACCAAAGATATACTTATATGAAAGTATTATCTTTATTTGAATAATCGAAAATAAGTTTGATTATTGACACCTTATTCTTTAATAAAATAAAGAATATACCTCAGCAAATAATCGGAGTCATAGATCCTCAAATGAATATTCAAATAATATTCAGATAAATAAATAAAAGGAGTCATAAGTCCCCGAATGAATATTCAAATAATATTCAGATAAATAAATAAAAGGAGTCATAAGCCCTCGAATGAATATTCAAATAATATTCAGATAAATAAATAAAAGGAGTCATAAGCCCTTGAATGAATATTCAAAATAATATTCATTTAATATAAAGGAGTCATACGCCTTCGAATAATATTCAAAATAATATTCAATAATAAAATAAAGTTAAAGTTATCGAATAAACCTTATTCGATTAATAGTTTTAAAAACTATAACCATATATATATATAAATAAATATATATATATATAATATACTCGGGAACATCGACTCCCGGTTTAGAAATATGTTCACCTTTTATCCCCTATACTAAGGGTATACGCAACTACTTGCTTATTTCTAGCATAGGTATTATGCAACTATAAGCATTGAAATCAACAGATAGATAACCAGATTACGAAACAGACATGCATATATACCATATTAGCATGCTCCAATATATCGCAAAAAGTTGCTAATAACAATCATGCAATATCACAAGATAATGCATATACATATATTTATATCACAACAACAGTATAACGGGTAGAAAACTTGCCTGAGCGACTGGGGGTTACGAATGGCTCGGGACGAGTCGGGTAACCTATAAGCAACAAGTAAGTTGGAATTAAACCAAAGTCACATGTAAATCTATACTCTAACCAACTCAGACTCTAACGCTCGTTTTGCGCTTACTGATTTGCTTAAGTCACCCGGGCACCCTCGGCTCCACCATTTTTAATAATTTAACCTTTACGAGTTTTAAGGCGATTCCTTCGCGAGTGTCTTACCAACTGCCTAACACACTTACCATAAACGTTTTATACATTAATTAACCCTTTTTGGTCTTTAACCTATGTTTCAAAGTAAGGCGAGGGGAAAAGTTTCGTTCACGAAACGCCGTTACTTGAAACGGTCGTTTCTCCTAAACCGTGCATCGGAATCGAACGAACTACATATCAAAACGAAGCTCGTAACATGAGCTATCTAGACATGGCAATTGTCATAATTTAGCAGGGGGTTCTCGGGTCCTAATGTTATGCACAAAAACAGTCTAAAGAAAATCGGACGTTACGACGGCTATGTTTACGCGATTTCCAATATTTTAAACCATTCAAAACCATCCCAAATCAACGTCAAATCCAACATACAACTAACATCCATCCTTATAACATCATAACAACCCCAACCAATTCAATTTAATCATTCATACTTATGCCTAAGCTTAACTTTAATCATACTTAAGTTCTTTTAATCAAAACAACAACATTTACCAATCCAACAACATCCCAAAACTCACTAATCTCTACATACACAACCATCAAGCCTCCCATGAACTACAATACTCATATTATGCTCTTAACATTCAATAACAAAGCTTGGTTAAGAGATTATACCTTCCTTGAAGCTTTTTAACACAACACAAGAGCTTTGAATGCCTAAAGAACCTTGATCCTTGCTTGTATAACCTTAATCTTTCATAAAAATTCAAGAAAACTAAAGTTATTTCTTGAAGGTTACTATTCACCATCTTCTTCCTTGATTTATTGGAAGAGATTGTGAAGGAATTAGGAGCTTAAACTTATAGCATATCCATATCTATGTACAAGGAAGCTTAGATAATTACCTTGTGATTTAACAATGCTTGGAACTTGATTTTTGATTTTTCTTCCTTTGAAAAAGATGAAAAGCCGAGAGCAATGTTTGAAGAATGAAAAATTTTGTGTTTGCTTTGATTTGTTTTGGCTAGCTAGGTTGTTTTGGTTTTATTTTTGGTTAACTACCCTTCTAACCTTGAACTTTGTGTGGTTTATAATCATCCAACAATTCCTTCCTTTTTTGTCATGCCTATGTCACCTTGCACATGTCATAATGCTCCCACTTGTCCACACCTTGTGGTTTGATGATGTCACAATCCCTGGCTTCTTGTACAAGCTTGTCTCTTGGTCACTTATTTGTTTTACGGTTCGCTTATCTTTCGTTCTCGTTTATCGTTTGAGGGATCATACCCGGGATCTTATTACTTAGGTTCCCTTAACCTTTCTCAATATATTATATTCCTTTTATGATCCTCTCCTATAATCCTTTAATTTAAATCCTTTTTATCCTGTTACCTTTTTCTCAATTCTTTCCGTATCTAGTGGATTTCCGGGAAAAATCAAAGTGTTCGGAATCGGATTCTGACGATCTTTACATACACTTATATACCTCATAGAGTACTAATAATATCCCATAAGATCAATAACAGAACCCCTACATAGCGTGGCATGAAAAGTTTTCTCGTTCAGCAAAAACACTATTCATAAGGGTTTCAAAATTTCTCAAAAATTGGGGTTATTACATGGCACTTCCGTGTCACTGGGAAGTATGCCAGGTTGGCGATTGAGCACTGCATTGGCTATTTGACCGATTTGATTTTCCAAGGTCCTGATCGACACCGCCTGACTCTTGCCTAACAGCTTAAGTTCCTCAAAATCAGCACTAGTGGGTGCAGCTGCACCTCCCTGTTGAGGATATGATTGTAACACCCCCAGATCCGGGGTCGGGGATCCGGGTTGTCACGGTCTTTCTTTCCACAATATCACTTCACTTAATTAATAATAAATAACCTTATGCTGTGACCCCACACTAACACACACCACAACCCGTTATAGTCTCAGAGATGAAATTGAAATAAGTACAAGTCTTTGAATCCATAATTTAAAAGTTATTACAACCCAAAATGATTACTTGATAAATTTACAGTTAATTGCCATTATCTGCCACAAGTTATAATTATACATAATTGATTCTCAAAAGTAGATGGTCGGATCTACAATAGATCTACCTCTGCAGCTATAGCAGCTACAACATCAACAGGAAGACGCGGGACGCTTCCCACGCGCTTGCGCTGGGTCTGCTGGAGTCTGGCCATCTTTCCTAACTGTTGTTGTGTGATGAAGAAATAAAGCAAGGGTGAGCAGCAAGCCCACCAAAATAATATGTATAATGATTTACAATATATGAGCCTACTCATAATACTCATGAAAGTCTTGGTCAAAAGAAATGAACCAAGTTTGATATCTTAATGCGATAAAGTCGCAAAATATTCAGTATATATACATATATACTTTTCAAAATATTGGAAGTCCTCTTCCATGCATAATATACACAGAGTCCCAGTGTATAACTGTATAAAAAAATATCGTTGCAAGGTGATCTCATATATCTAACCTTGTCTCAACGTTTTTCTGAAAATCTTTGTCATTCATAAGACAATTATTAATTAGATATAAGTTTAAAAGATGAGGTTACCAAATACCCCAATATACTTATATCTTTCCCAATACTACTTGAACTACCACCGTTCAAGTTATAATCAGTTTCAAAAGTTCATCACATAGATGAGACTACAAGACAAGATTTGAATAGATTCAATCTTTGAAATATTATTGAATGAAATAAAGTTACGAGATACTTTATTTAGTCCCGATATATATATCCACATATATATATCTCTTAAATATTTCATGGAACCTCTGTTATGTAAAGTATGAACAGAGTTTAAAACATCCAATGAATTTTGGAAAGGAAAAGAATTTTGGCATAAACCCGATATCTCGCTGATCAGGCAAAGATACCAATAAGTAACCTTTTCTACTGTAGATGGATGAATTCCTCACCGGTCATCACCCTGGCCGCATTAGGACCTCGCGCTCGACCGTACCCCGGCCCCTCACGCGTTGATGGACTGCCACCCAGCCACTTACACAATAATAGACCGTACCCCGGCCTGTCGCTTATGCCGACTCAATGAGATGGGCTTACTTCCCGAACGTTGGGCAAGTAATCAATTCATTTACCAAATCTGCAACCTCGTTGCGAATATAAAATACACCACAGAGCCGGATTCCCCAGGTTTTGAGCGAGTATTTAAATCCCCTTTAAAAAGGAAGATCTTAAATATAAAAATGAGTTTTGGGATCCGCTCTGACTTTTAAAAATCATTTTGAAGACTCGAAAACACTTTAAAGAGTGTTTGGAGTAAGGCTGATTTAATGAAGTAAATCAGTCCCCAGAATATTAGAAAATATCTGAATATTATTAATTAAATAATATTCCCATAAAGAATAATCTTTATAAAAATAATTGAAGTAGAAGTATTAAAATTTATACTTGAAACGAGTATTAAATAACCAAAGATATACTTATGTGAAAGTATTATCTTTATTTGAATAATCGAAAATAAGTTTGATTATTTACACCTTATTCTTTAATAAAATAAAGAATATATCTCAGCAAATAATCGGAGTCATAGATCCTCAAATGAATATTCAAATAATATTCAATAAATAAAATAAGCTGAGTCATAATACCTCGAATGAATATTATAAATAATATTCATTAAATAAAATAAAGGAGTCATACATCCTCAAATGAATATTCAAATAATATTCATTAAATAATATAAACTGAGTCATAAGCCCTCGAATGAATATTCAAATAATATTCAATAATAATATATAAAAGAGTCATAAGCCCTCGAATGAATATTCAAATAATATTCAAATAAATAAATAAAGTTAAAGTTATCGAATAAACCTTATTCGATTAATAGTTTAGAAAACTATAACCATACATATATATAATATATATATATATAAATATCCATATCCATATATATAAAATCTACTCGGGATCCTCGACTCCCGGTTTTTGAAAATATTTTCACCTTTGGGTCCCTATACTAAGGGTATATGCAAGTTACCGCTATCCTCTAGCATAGGTATTATCAACTGAACCAACAGATATATATTTCAAGAATATGAAACAGGCATGCATATATACCATATCACATGCTACAATATATCGCAAGAATTTGCTAAATAACCAACATGCATCTATCGCAAGATAATGCATATACAAGTGTATACATCACAACAACAGTATAACGGATAGAATACTTGCCTGAGTGCTCCCGGACAGACTTACGCTTAGAGTGGGTCCGATAACCTATGAACAACAACATAAGTCGGAATTAAACCCCGGTCGCTTAAGAAACTAGACTTTAACCATTTAGAGTCCTAATGTTCGCTTTCGCGCTTAACGGTTTACTTAAGTCGCTCGAGTACTCTCGGCTCCACCATTTTTAATAAATTAACCATTAAGGGTTTTATGGAGATTCTTTCGCGAGTACCTTACCAACTACCTAATCCACCTTACATAATTGTTTCATACTCCAATTAGTCCTTTAAGGTCTTTAACCAAGGTTTCAAAGTAAGGCGAGGGGAAATGTTTCGTTCGCGAAACGCCGTTACTTAAAACGGTCGTTTTTCCTAAACCGTACATCGGAATCAAACGAACTACATATCAAAACGAAGCTCGTAACATGAGCTATCTAAACATGGCAGTGGTCATAATCTAGCAGTGGGTTCTCGGGTCCTAATGTTATGCACAAAAACAGTCCAAAGAAAATCGGACATTACGACGGCTATGTTTACGCGATTTCCCAAAATTTTACCAACCAATTCAACCACCAATCAATCCCAATTCACAACCCAATCAAAACTCCATCCATACTTTATCATAACAGCCCCAATAACTCAACATTAACAATTTATACTATTCTTTATCATGAATTTAAACTACACTTAAGTTCATTAATCAACAACCAAGATTTACAACTCCAAAAACAACCCAAAACCAACTAATCTCTACATACACAACCATCAAGCCTCTCATGAACTATATTACTCATATTATGCTCTTAACATTCAATAACAAATCTTGGTTAAGAGATTATACCTTCCTTGAAGCTTTTAATCCTTGAAAGATCCTTGGAATGTCCATGGAAGCCTTAATATATGCTTAAGCTACCTTGACCTTGCAAATAAAATCAAGAATCACAAATTTGTTCTTGAAAGTTACTATTCACCCTAAACTAAAATGATTTGTTTGAGATAGAAAACCTTTGATTCAAGCACTCAAAATACTTGCTCTTCTTAGTTATGAAATATAGGATCCAAAGAAACAAACCTTATAATTTTCCATGGAGTATAGCTTGTGTTTTGAATTTCTAATTCACCATTTTGGTGAAAAATTCGAAATGAAGAAGATGAAAAGGGGGGAGAGAGAAGCTTGCTTTGTTTTCTTGATCTTTGTGCATAAAAAGCTTGGTTGATATCCTTTTGTTTTGTTAATTACCTTTTAACTATGGTAAAATTTGTGTGGCTTGAAATCAACCAACAATACCTTCCCTTTGGTCATGCTTATGTCATCCTCCTATGTCATCTTCCCACACTTGTCATCTTCTTGTTGGTGTGGTGACATCATCATCACTAACCTCTTTGATTAGCTCTTAATTACTTGGCTAATGACCGCTGATCTGTTATACGGTTCACTTAACTTTCGTTCTCGTTTATCGTTTGAGGGATCATACCCGGGATCTTATTACATGGGTTCCCTTAACCTTTCTCAATACATTATATTCCTTTTATGATCCTCTCTTATAATCCTTGAATTTAAATCCTTTTAATCATGTTACCTTATACTCAATTCTTTTCGTATCTAGTGGATTTTCGGGAAAAATCAAAGTGTTCGGAATTGGATTCTGACGATCTTTACATACACTTATATACCATATAGAGTACTAATAAAATCTCAGAATATCCATAACAGAACCCCTACATAGTGTGGCATGAAAAGTTTTCTCATTCAGAAAAAACACTATTCATAAGGGTTTCAAAAATTTCCAAAAATTGGGGTTATTACAGTCTCCCCTCCTTAAAAGGATTCCGTCCCGGAATCAGATAGAAAACGAATGGGGATACTTTCTTAGCATTACACTTTCTAACTCTCGAGTCAATTTTCCCACATTGTGGTTCTACCACCAAACTCTGCCTAGTTTGATAATCCTTCTCCTAAGCACTTGTTCCTTTTCACTCTATAACCCTTCCTGGTTGCTCCATATAGGTTACGTCGGGTTGCATATCTATGCGCTCATATGCCTCTATTTATCTGGCATCTGAATTACACTTCCTTAACATTGATACGTGAAATATGTTATGAACTTGCTACAGGTTCGGGGGTAGGGTTAGCTCATATGCTAACTTCCCAAACGTCCTAATATATCCAAGGGTCCAACAAATTGTAGACTTAGCTTTCCTTTCTTTCCGAACCTCATCAATCCTTTCCAAGGGATACCTATAACATTACTAGGTCCCCTATTTCATACTCTTTATCCTTTCGTGTCAAATCAACATACTTATCATGTCCATCTTGGGCTACTACCAGCCGTCCTCTGATTAGATCTATCATATCCTTGGTCCTTTGGACTACTGCGGGCCCGAGCATCTTGCGCTCTACAACTTCATCCTAATATAAGGGAGATCGACATTGTCTTCCGTCAAGGATCTCATAAGGCGATATCTCAATACTGACATATGATCTATTGTCGTAAGATAACTCAATCCGCATTAAGTGATCATTCCAATTCCTTTCAAGTCTATTGCACAGACTCTCATTATAGCTTCTAGCATTATAGCTTTTGCTTCTTAATACCCATTCTTTTCCAGTTCGTAATCGCTACTACCTTCCGTTCCTAATATTATACTGGTTATACTTTTGCTCGTTAGCGTTCTATAACCTTTTAATAACCACGTCAACCTTAGTATCACGAATGTGTTCCCATTCCACATACTACCACCACTTTATTACTCCTTTTTCAGTTGTTTCTATTTTCCAAAATTTGATCAATCAAATAGAAGTAAAGGAATTTGTTGAGAGATTACTATGATCATGAACACTTGTTATATCGCATAGTTAGTACAGAAGGTGGCCAGCCTTTAGTACTTGACAAGCAATTAAACAATAGTTGGTATCCTACTAGGCTTCTATCACACAGATAGACAGTCATTCGGTAATACCTCCCCTTCTGGAAGGGTTGTTCTTCTCAACTTACATGAAATGAAAAGAAGAGAAAAGAACGAACTGAAGAGAATTGTATATATAAAAAAAATATACTGCCACAAAATATCTGGCTTGGAACCTACCTCTGAACTATAGAGGTTTGTCATAGGAGAACAAAACATATACGTATTTATATCAGTATCAAGTATTATAGCATCGTATTTCCCATGCCTAAATATTTCTATTCCGTCCATCATTCTATGGACCCATGCTCTTCCTCGAGCTTATACACAATCACCTTTGAAACTCCCCCGATTTCGAAAATCGAACCTGGGATCTCATTTTAGACATCACCGTTACTAGAGTTCTATGCTTGCACCGCAACCTTCCTCATATAGTAATACGACTCTCTTTTCATAAGAGGGAATAAATATTCAATAGGTAGATACTCTACTTAATTAGTCTATCAATGATAACTTATACACTACCACGACCCGATTAGTGGTACATAATCTCAACACCCATTCCAATACAACTCTCACGGTTGTATTCAGCTCAATACTCGCAGAATCATTGCTGCCTTACTATGGTCCATCACTGACCTACTGTAGTCATTCATTTTCCATGAAGTCTTAATAGCTAACCATACGGAGTCCATACATGTCGTATCAAATCCTTCTAAGGAGATAACATAATCACCATTCATGATTCATGGAGTACACTCCTGATTCTGACATACATACATGACATGAAGTAGATAAAATTTACAGAAGAGTTTTGCTCAAAGCAACGATAGCAGGTTAATACCATTCTTAATCATATACCTTCAATAGAAGACTTAACTCAAAGGTTTGTTTAGTCCTTTTTGAAATATAGTCCTGGCTCATTCTCAAGATGGTACCTTCTAAGATAGATAGCCCGCTCCTGGCGATTACACGAATTAAACCTTTACCGAACTACTATTATGGTTGGGTATTGCACAGTCATCAGAAGGAATGTCAATCTTCTAAACCACAATACAACCTTCACAGTTTTAACCATCATTACTGTATTCCTTTGGCACAAGCGCCTATAATTATCCTCTTACCTTTAAAGTGTTGGCCACCTCTTTGGCCTTCCCTGATAGTAATAGTTCCTTATAATCAATGTCTTTTAACCACCTTCAACTAAATTTTCTACCTCATTTCAATCACAGCTTATGTGAAGATGTTTTCCTTAACATCGATAAGTAAAAAAAAATCACCATTTTTCCATAAGTTGTTGCCTCAGTCTTTAGAGGTTAATCACTGTCATGACTGACGCTCAATCATAATTAGAACATCTTTTATCTTAAGTCCTAATTGCCCTGAACAATTTCGACCATTACTGGTTCGATCCATACCTTCTCGTGGTTTAACACGTGCCTCACTTGGCATCAATATAATTACGTCATATTTCCTTTATCAACATTTCTATTCTTGAGAATTTTGAATATTACCTTTTTCCTTATAAAACCTCTAGGGTTATCCTTGAATCGTTCCTCCTGTATTCCTTAGATACAGGGCATATCAAAATACCATTTACTACTACTAGAACCATTGTCTATATACTTCTGAAAAAAATTCTCCACTGATTCTTAAAGGTTGTTATTACCTTAATCCTTTCCAATTCATACTGTCAAAACTCATACTATCCCTATTAAGGGTGAAATGCCAACCTTTATGCATTCCCCTAGGATTCATTTTAAGTTACCGATGTTCTATTCTTAATTCCACCTTTAAAAAGGTACATGCATCCTTCCATGGATAAATCAATTCATATATCCTTGATAGATTATCTTATTCATCATTCCCACCTCGATAGTCTATACCTAACTTCATAATAGCATCCTTATTCAAATTGAGGTCAATCCATATGGCCTCCAAAAGATAACAATGGTCATCCGCTTTTCTTTCCTGATTTGGTAATGATAACATGGAGCTTCTGAAAGATATTGGTCATGTTCAACGTGAACTTCTTCTTAATAATTCCTTATTTACTTTTGTTGTTTATCTCAATAGTCACCTCAATGTTGGGATATCTTTCATACCCGGCGTCTCCCTTTCTGGATATAAAGCCACCGGTCTTACACTTCACATTCTTGAAGGTCACTTCCTTCATCCAATTTTTCCTAATTTCTTACTTCCTTGTCTCCTCAGTCTATCTGCGTCTCATTATTTATCCTTCGAACTATTTCAAGGTTTCCTCGAATCCTCCCAACTTAAAGGGGGTACAATATATGTATCTCTTATGCCTTCAACCATCAATTTTAACTCATGGTGGATCATCATCATCCTGACGATTACATACTTTTCTATTTCTATTGCTATGAGTCTTTAGGGTTTCCTCATACCCGACTCCCTTATCATACCTCAAACTCTTTTGCCTTTAAATCCCTTTCTACTTCAGTTCCTTTTTATTTCCCTTTTTCTTATCATTATTTCATGAACCAACACAACATAAGCATTGATTTCAAACATCCCGTCATTCTGGATTCGTGTCCTTAGAACGAATCTTGACAACTTTTACAACTTAAATTCACAATTCATCATACTCGTTTGCCTTTGTTCTGGCTCTAAAGCTTTTACACTCTCTCCATAACCTTGGGAATTACTTTCCCAAAAACAATTGGCTGAACTTTAATCAGTTTATCATAACCTCTGGCTCCGTACCTTTCTTGGTCTTTCACCAGCGGGTGGTCTCTCTCTTAGGAGGGTAAGTGACAATAACAGTCTTTTGTAGTTCATCAATCATTTAGAATCTCAAATGATTCCTATATTTCCTTTAGCCAGGCTCTTGCCTCGACTGGGTCAGCTTGTTCCCTGGAACTCTGAGAGCTTAGCAACTTAAACGTCTTGAAAGAATTTCTCACCGCATTATTTCCTCAAGGTGGTGGTTGGGGATAATAGTCTAAGTTCTGTCTAGACAGGTCCATGAATTGCTATATAGGAGTACCGTCTCGGGTCTCCTTTCCTTACTCGACTTTCTGTTTCCTTAGTATGAAATGTTTCATCCTACTCCCCATAATTGGAGTCATCTTTTAATTTAAAATCCTCATTTTCCACTCCATTATGTCATGGGTTCCTTCTATCTTGATGGAGACCTCCCTGACTATCACGCTCAGGGTTTGCTCTTAATCTTATTCCTCAAACTATGGCTCTCATCTAAGTTCTCATCCCTACGCTCTTGAACTTTTGGAACCCAAATTCTATAGGAATACCTCATTATTCCCTTACCATCTTTCTCGATATTAATCTTTTATCTAATTGTTGGCTCTCTGCCTTCATTCATAACTTTTTCTGGCACAATATGATCTTTTCCAATAATTCGGGCTGTATTGCAATCTCAAACAGCTTTTCGGTACCGGCTCCGGTTACCTTCACTTTTATTTCCATTTTCTCAAAATCTCTTATAAACTCTCCAAAAGACATTATCATCTTGAGTCTCTCCTTTTTACTAAGGGCATCAGCCACCATATTGGCTTTCCCCGAATGATAAAGAATCTCCCAATCATTATTCTTGATTAGCTCTAACTGCCTCATCTGGCATATATTGAGCTCTTTCTACGTAAAAAGGTACTAGAGCTCCTATGGTTTGTGTAAATCTTGCACTTCTCTCCATACAAGTAGTGCCTCCAATCTTTAGGGTAAAACTATTGCCACGAGCCTAAGCTCATGGGCGGTGATATCAAATTTCATATTACCTTAATTGTCTTGACGCAGACGCGATTATCTTGCTGTGCTAAGAAGCACCCTAATTCCTTATGCGAAGCGTCACTTACAAATCACAAAATCTCATTTTTCCATCCGGCAATGCCAGCATAGGGGCCATCACCAACCTCTGCTTCAGTTCTTGAAAGCTGTTCTCGCGTTTCTATGTCCATTCGAACTTCTCAGTCTTACGAGTAAGCCGCGTTAAAGGGGTTACTATCTTTACAAACTTGAACGAACCTCCGGTAGTGACCGGCCAATCCTACCTCTGGTAGTCGACCAAGCCATGGTCATCAATTCATCAGTGGTCCTTTATCCAATCCTGTCAGGATCCTCCATGGGGTCCTCCTCAACAACTATCCCTACTAGGACAACATCCTCAATATCAACATCATCCGGTCCTGCATTAGGACACTCTATCGGATCCACAATCCGATCTCCAATTAGTAATAAAATATCATCACGATGTTGCTCCTCAACCTCAGGGTTCGGAATCCCGCTACCATATACGATAACGAACTACGCTCCTATCACGATATTTATAAGGGTTCCCATAAGGGTTTTAACTGTCAGTGCTACGTTAGGTAGCCCGACTATGAACTTGGCAAGAGTTCTTATGATCTTAGTTAACTTATTATCTTAACGTCCCATCATCTCTGAGGTTTATAACGCTTAGCTCTGATACCATTTCTGTAACACCCCCAGATCCGGGGTCGGGGATCCGGGTTGTCACGGTCTTTCTTTCCACAATATCACTTCACTTAATTAATAATAAATAACCTTATGCTGTGACCCCACACTAACACACACCACAACCCGTTATAGTCTCAGAGATGAAATTGAAATAAGTACAAGTCTTTGAATCCACAATTTAAAAGTTATTACAACCCAAAATGATTACTTGATAAATTTACAGTTAATTGCCATTATCTGCCACAAGTTATAATTATACATAATTGATTCTCAAAAGTAGATGGTCGGATCTACAATAGATCTACCTCTGCAGCTATAGCAGCTACAACATCAACAGGAAGACGCGGGACGCTTCCCACGCGCTTGCGCTGGGTCTGCTGGAGTCTGGCCATCTTTCCTAACTGTTGTTGTGTGATGAAGAAATAAAGCAAGGGTGAGCAGCAAGCCCACCAAAATAATATGTATAATGATTTACAATATATGAGCCTACTCATAATACTCATGAAAGTCTTGGTCAAAAGAAATGAACCAAGTTTGATATCTTAATGCGATAAAGTCGCAAAATATTCAGTATATATACATATATACTTTTCAAAATATTGGAAGTCCTCTTCCATGCATAATATACACAGAGTCCCAGTGTATAACTGTATAAAAAAATATCGTTGCAAGGTGATCTCATATATCTAACCTTGTCTCAACGTTTTTCTGAAAATCTTTGTCATTCATAAGACAATTATTAATTAGATATAAGTTTAAAAGATGAGGTTACCAAATACCCCAATATACTTATATCTTTCCCAATACTACTTGAACTACCACCGTTCAAGTTATAATCAGTTTCAAAAGTTCATCACATAGATGAGACTACAAGACAAGATTTGAATAGATTCAATCTTTGAAATATTATTGAATGAAATAAAGTTACGAGATACTTTATTTAGTCCCGATATATATATATCCACATATATATATCTCTTAAATATTTCATGGAACCTCTGTTATGTAAAGTATGAACAGAGTTTAAAACATCCAATGAATTTTGGAAAGGAAAAGAATTTTGGCATAAACCCGATATCTCGCTGATCAGGCAAAGATACCAATAAGTAACCTTTTCTACTGTAGATGGATGAATTCCTCACCGGTCATCACCCTGGCCGCATTAGGACCTCGCGCTCGACCGTACCCCGGCCCCTCACGCGTTGATGGACTGCCACCCAGCCACTTACACAATAATAGACCGTACCCCGGCCTGTCGCTTATGCCGACTCAATGAGATGGGCTTACTTCCCGAACGTTGGGCAAGTAATCAATTCATTTACCAAATCTGCAACCTCGTTGCGAATATAAAATACACCACAGAGCCGGATTCCCCAGGTTTTGAGCGAGTATTTAAATCCCCTTTAAAAAGGAAGATCTTAAATATAAAAATGAGTTTTGGGATCCGCTCTGACTTTTAAAAATCATTTTGAAGACTCGAAAACACTTTAAAGAGTGTTTGGAGTAAGGCTGATTTAATGAAGTAAATCAGTCCCCAGAATATTAGAAAATATCTGAATATTATTAATTAAATAATATTCCCATAAAGAATAATCTTTATAAAAATAATTGAAGTAGAAGTATTAAAATTTATACTTGAAACGAGTATTAAATAACCAAAGATATACTTATGTGAAAGTATTATCTTTATTTGAATAATCGAAAATAAGTTTGATTATTTACACCTTATTCTTTAATAAAATAAAGAATATATCTCAGCAAATAATCGGAGTCATAGATCCTCAAATGAATATTCAAATAATATTCAATAAATAAAATAAGCTGAGTCATAATACCTCGAATGAATATTATAAATAATATTCATTAAATAAAATAAAGGAGTCATACATCCTCAAATGAATATTCAAATAATATTCATTAAATAATATAAACTGAGTCATAAGCCCTCGAATGAATATTCAAATAATATTCAATAATAATATATAAAAGAGTCATAAGCCCTCGAATGAATATTCAAATAATATTCAAATAAATAAATAAAGTTAAAGTTATCGAATAAACCTTATTCGATTAATAGTTTAGAAAACTATAACCATACATATATATAATATATATATATATAAATATCCATATCCATATATATAAAATCTACTCGGGATCCTCGACTCCCGGTTTTTGAAAATATTTTCACCTTTGGGTCCCTATACTAAGGGTATATGCAAGTTACCGCTATCCTCTAGCATAGGTATTATCAACTGAACCAACAGATATATATTTCAAGAATATGAAACAGGCATGCATATATACCATATCACATGCTACAATATATCGCAAGAATTTGCTAAATAACCAACATGCATCTATCGCAAGATAATGCATATACAAGTGTATACATCACAACAACAGTATAACGGATAGAATACTTGCCTGAGTGCTCCCGGACAGACTTACGCTTAGAGTGGGTCCGATAACCTATGAACAACAACATAAGTCGGAATTAAACCCCGGTCGCTTAAGAAACTAGACTTTAACCATTTAGAGTCCTAATGTTCGCTTTCGCGCTTAACGGTTTACTTAAGTCGCTCGAGTACTCTCGGCTCCACCATTTTTAATAAATTAACCATTAAGGGTTTTATGGAGATTCTTTCGCGAGTACCTTACCAACTACCTAATCCACCTTACATAATTGTTTCATACTCCAATTAGTCCTTTAAGGTCTTTAACCAAGGTTTCAAAGTAAGGCGAGGGGAAATGTTTCATTCGCGAAACGCCGTTACTTAAAACGGTCGTTTTTCCTAAACCGTACATCGGAATCAAACGAACTACATATCAAAACGAAGCTCGTAACATGAGCTATCTAAACATGGCAGTGGTCATAATCTAGCAGTGGGTTCTCGGGTCCTAATGTTATGCACAAAAACAGTCCAAAGAAAATCGGACATTACGACGGCTATGTTTACGCGATTTCCCAAAATTTTACCAACCAATTCAACCACCAATCAATCCCAATTCACAACCCAATCAAAACTCCATCCATACTTTATCATAACAGCCCCAATAACTCAACATTAACAATTTATACTATTCTTTATCATGAATTTAAACTACACTTAAGTTCATTAATCAACAACCAAGATTTACAACTCCAAAAACAACCCAAAACCAACTAATCTCTACATACACAACCATCAAGCCTCTCATGAACTATATTACTCATATTATGCTCTTAACATTCAATAACAAATCTTGGTTAAGAGATTATACCTTCCTTGAAGCTTTTAATCCATGAAAGATCCTTGGAATGTCCATGGAAGCCTTAATATATGCTTAAGCTACCTTGACCTTGCAAATAAAATCAAGAATCACAAATTTGTTCTTGAAAGTTACTATTCACCCTAAACTAAAATGATTTGTTTGAGATAGAAAACCTTTGATTCAAGCACTCAAAATACTTGCTCTTCTTAGTTATGAAATATAGGATCCAAAGAAACAAACCTTATAATTTTCCATGGAGTATAGCTTGTGTTTTGAATTTCTAATTCACCATTTTGGTGAAAAATTCGAAATGAAGAAGATGAAAAGGGGGGAGAGAGAAGCTTGCTTTGTTTTCTTGATCTTTGTGCATAAAAAGCTTGGTTGATATCCTTTTGTTTTGTTAATTACCTTTTAACCATGGTAAAATTTGTGTGGCTTGAAATCAACCAACAATACCTTCCCTTTGGTCATGCTTATGTCATCCTCCTATGTCATCTTCCCACACTTGTCATCTTCTTGTTGGTGTGGTGACATCATCATCACTAACCTCTTTGATTAGCTCTTAATTACTTGGCTAATGACCGCTGATCTGTTATACGGTTCACTTAACTTTCGTTCTCGTTTATCGTTTGAGGGATCATACCCGGGATCTTATTACTTGGGTTCCCTTAACCTTTCTCAATACATTATATTCCTTTTATGATCCTCTCTTATAATCCTTGAATTTAAATCCTTTTAATCATGTTACCTTATACTCAATTCTTTTCGTATCTAGTGGATTTTCGGGAAAAATCAAAGTGTTCGGAATTGGATTCTGACGATCTTTACATACACTTATATACCATATAGAGTACTAATAAAATCTCAGAATATCCATAACAGAACCCCTACATAGTGTGGCATGAAAAGTTTTCTCATTCAGAAAAAACACTATTCATAAGGGTTTCAAAAATTTCCAAAAATTGGGGTTATTACAATGATTGCCTTTGAGCATACTGCTGTGGTTGCTGGAATCCAGGTGGATTGAACTGTTTATTCACACATTGCTGATATGGTGGCTGAATAGCATTCTGATTATTACCCAAGCTGAAATTTGGATGAAATCTGTTATTAGGATGATAAGTAGCTGGCACAGGCTGCTGTTGTCGCTGATAATTGTTCACATACTGAACAGATTCGTTAACAAGAGAACACTGATCTGTAGCATGAGAACCTGCATAAAGCTCACAGACCATAGCTATTTGATTGACTCCATAGGTAGCTAGAGAATCGACCTTCATAGACAACGCTTGGAGCTACGCTGCAATAGCAGTGGCTGCATCGACTTCCAGAATACCTGCTACCTTCCCAGGCATCATCCTTTGAGTTGGGTTTTGATGCTCATTTGCAGCCATAGTCTCAATAAGATTATAAGCCTCAGTATAGCTTTTGGCCCACAAGCCGCCTCCAGCTGTTGCATCGAGCATGGGCCGAGATTGGGCCCCTAAACCATTATAGAAACCAGTGATCACCATCCAACCG
This sequence comes from Apium graveolens, assembly GCF_009905375.1. Taxonomy (NCBI): domain Eukaryota; kingdom Viridiplantae; phylum Streptophyta; class Magnoliopsida; order Apiales; family Apiaceae; genus Apium; species Apium graveolens. The sequence goes on along the minus strand of NW_027417756.1, from coordinate 7,583 downwards.
GGCATTCCATAATGTGGACATTTTCTCAACATTTCCTTGTAGCGTTCCCAAGCTTCGCACATAGATTCTGTAGGTTGCTGCGCAAACTGAGTAAGAGCACTCCTCATAGCAGCAGTCTTGGCCATTAGATAAAACTTCACCAGAAATTTTTGCGCAAGATCTTGCTAAGTAGTGATGGACCCAGCTGGTTTAGAATGTAACCAGCCCTTAGCTTTATCCCTCAGTGAGAATGGGAAAAGCCTCAGCTTGATAGCCTCATCAGTCACACCATTATATTTGAAAGTATTGCAGATCTCGACAAAATTCCTTATGTGCATGTTGGGGTCTTCAGTCACAGCTCCTCCGAAAGAAACAGAGTTCTGCACCATCTGAATAGTGCCCAGCTTGATTTCAAAGGTGTTAGCTTGGATAGCCGGATGAAGAATGTTTGACTGAATGTCATCAATTTTAGGTCGATAAAAGTCCATAAGAGCTGGATCTGCCGGAACAGTACGATCACCCATGAATACTGGCTCTTTCTGCTCACTTCCTGGATCCGAATCTTCAAAGTCTATCTTCTCCGGAATATCAAGAACTTCGTCTGTCTCCTCGGCTATATCTAAAGTCCTCTTGCGAGTACGAGAACGAGTTTGCATAAACGCTCGCTAAAGTACCTGAAACACAACCGGAAACAATAAGTAACACGTCTTAATCACTGAGTCCTAACGACCAATGATGGTAAGTACATAAACTAAACAAATACGCCGAGTCCCCGGCAGCGGTGCCAAAAACTTGTTAAGGCGAAAACACACGCTAATATTCATGCAAGTATACGCGTTCGCAAGTAATATTGAATACTTTCTAGTTCGTTCCCACAGAGACTCAGACTAATTATGTTCAATTAAACTCACTCACCAATGTATGATTACTTCTCAATGTTAAGATAATAACACTTAGATTTGATTAACTAATTATAAACTAGAATTAACTACTAGAATTAAACACTTAATTAACACTTAGAATTAACAATATTAAAACACTCATGAGATCACAACTTCATTACTACTTCCTTCAGTAGTCATTGTTATTACCCTTAGCATGCAACAATGATGATATTAATCGAATAACACGAAACTGATAAAAGCCAACTTTCATTGTACTAATACCATTCTACCAAACATCCACAATCAAGATAGAAGCTGAATAGGCATCAATTATGTTGAGTCCCTATATGTCTACAAAAATTGACAACATAATGATTTAAGAACAAGTTATTCCTTTTGATTACACAGGGCGAATAAAACGGTTAGAGTTACCCACTAATCATGCAGACTTGTACATGAACCTATGCTAGCATGGCAAGTTCTAAATCTCGAGATCCACCTTCGCTTCACAAGAGATTAACACCCTATCGTATATGTTCGCGACGCACATAAGATGAATACGCACAACCAATACTAGATATCATACAATCATTACACACTAAGGTATTAAACAACTAACTAAAGAAGTACATAGTAAATCCATTACGACCCCATAATCACGATTAGCCCATGTTAGCACTCATCGTCATCATGGGTTCATATGAAAACATGATAAATAAACACAAAAGAATAATAACTAAACTAATTATATTAAACCAGAGTACGTCACAAGAGTAAATAGGTTCAAAGCAAAGGAAACTAGCATCCAACGTTACAACAAAATAAAGAATCATAAGAAAATACGCTTCCTCTTCGTTGTGATGTGCTAAAACGGTCTTCTTCCTTATCTCCTCCGCTCCTTGATTAATACAATGATCCAACACACGTGAAATGTCTCTGAAATCTACTTATATAGGAGTCCCATAAAACCCAGATTACTCAGAAGTTGGAAGTTAAACAAAATTAGAAGTCTAAAATATTAAATCTGAAATTATGACCCTGCACGGCTGAGCGGGCGCTCAGCTTCCTGCGCAGCCGCTCAGCATAGCTGAGCGGGCGCTCAGACCCCTTCTGGAAAAATGGTCCGTTTGCTCCGTTTCTTCGCTGTAATCTGCTCCTCTCTTCCCACTTGCAATGCTAGACACATGCCAAGGCCTATTATTGATGAATTGTCCCCCGAAATGCAACTAATACCCTGAAATGCACAAACACTAGAAAAACGCATCAAATACACAAAGTACTTGATTTCAAGACACCAATTTAAGCTATTATAAGACGTTCTAAGTGGTATAAAATGCCACTTATCATCCATATCAATTAGAAGTTATCTTGTAACTGTGTAGTATATAAACACAGACATAGGTTTACACTATATGTGTTATCATTATCGAGATACGTTATTCATTGTAACCTAGCAGCTCTTAGTGATATTTGTTCATCACTGAGAGAGAACAATTCCATTGTAACAGAGTTTATTATATTGAATATATATGTTTAATGTTACTTGTGTTCAAAGATCGATTTGATTGTAATAATACTGTATTCAACCCCCTTCTACAGTGTTGTGTGACCTAACAGGACTAAAGCAAGCACCTAGAGCATGGTATGAGACCCTTGCTCAGTTTCTACTTGAAAGTGGATTCAAAAAAGTTTTATCTGAATAAAGGTAAAGATCTGCTTTTAGTTCAAATTTATGTGGATGATATCATTTTTGGATCAACTAATCAAAAACTATGTGATAAGTTCTCAAAGTTGATGCAATCAAGATATCAAATGGGTATGATGGGAGAGATGAGCTATTTCTTAGGTTTGCAAATTAAACAGACTGATAATGGCATCTACATTAATCAGTCCAAGTACATAAAGAATCTATTAAAAAGATTTAATATGCAAGAGAGTGCAACTGCAACTACTCCTATGACAACTGCTATAAAGCTTGATCCTCATGAAGGTACAATAGTTGATGTCACAAACTACATAGGTATGATTGGTTCTCTTTTGTACCTAACGGCTAGTAGGCTAGACATTATGTTTGCCACCTGTTTGTGTGCAAGATTTCATGCAAATCCTAGGGAGCCACATCTTATTGCAGTGAAGAGAATTTTCAGATACCTCAAAGGTACCGTATCACTTGGTCTCTGGTATGCAAGGGAAGCTGATTTCGGATTGTGTGGATATTCGGATGCTTACTTTGCTGGCTGCAAGATAGACATGAAGAGTACATCTGGAAGTTGTCATTTCTTGGGAGGAAGAATAGTCTCATGATTTAGTAAGAAACAGAAATCCATTTCTACTTCAACTGCTAAGGCTAAATATATTGCAGCTGAGAGCTGCTGTGCTCATATGTTATGGATGAAAAATCAGCTCATGGACTAGGGATTATCATTTTCTAAAATTCCTATTTATTGTGATAATCAAAGTGCTATTTTTATGACAGGTTACCTAGTGCAACACTCTCTTACTAGACATATCAGCATCAAATATCACTTTATTAGAGAGCATGTCATGGAAGGAACGATTGAGCTTCATTTTAGAAATCCTGATGTATATTGATAAAATCCTGATGTGTCCTAAATGCTGGTGAAGATATTACATTGGGAATTTTTGATGTATTTTATTATATGCATGATAAATTAAATGAATTTATTTGCTAAATGTGCATGTATGAATATATATTATTGTCATCATTATAAATCATTCTAGGGAGACGTGCATCAATAAGATATTTTTTTTGGTTAAATCATTAAGTTAACTCTGCACTTAATAATTAATCAAACCCCTAGTCCTTTGATATTCCCTCTTTCTCTCGGTTATTTAAACCATCATTCATCATCAAGTCGAATCATATCTTTCCCAACATAAATCATTCTCATCACTCTCATTTCTCACATCTTCTTCTTCTCTCGATCAATGGCAAACTTTACTTGGTTCTACAGCTCTGGCACTAATATTGTGACACTCTTTTGTGAGGGAGTGCAAACTCAATATCATGTCAACGCCATTCCACAAAAAAATTGGGTTCAACTTCTTGAAGTCACGAAAAATGACTTTCTGGGGTTTCGAAGAGATCTTCATCTCTACATCCTTCATCAGCAAGAGAGGATCATTCATCTTGTTGTCCTCTCAGTTGAAAGCAGGAAGAAGCCCTGAACATCCTCTGGTTGTTTCTCTTCACCATCAGCTTTGTCAGGCTTCTTAGACCTAGGCTGTTGTAGCTGTTCTTCTCTACTGGACTAGGATTCTCTTGTAATCTCTTTTGCATGTAATCAAAAATTTCATGAAATGTACTCTCTTGAACTAGTAATGAAATTTTGTTTGTTTTGTTTACAAGACCTAATCTATGTTCCTTAGTTATGTATGCATGTGCTTGTTCTTAATTGTAGCCTGTTAATATCTAAATCACACACTTAACATGTATCTTTTGAAGATTCTAGAGATTAAAATTGTGGTTTTATAATAAATTTGAGTTGTTTTGACAAATCCTGATGATTTTGAATCGCCAAATCCTGACATTGTCAAATCCTGACAGATAAGACGTTCCGAATACTGACGACATGTCAGCATGTTTTAATTTATAATATTATTTAAAAATGATTTCTGAATTGTTTAGTGCTGAGAATTGAATTTCTTATTTAATTATTGTTTAATAGTGGATTATTTGTTGAACAAATTCATACAGTAATTTATGAAAGAGCTGTGCGTATTTTGTCGCTAATTCTGTAATTTACTCCACTTTCAAATCCTATTCTTCAGTAATTACCATCTGTCAGAAGTCTAATTCACTAAGATTCCTTCTTCGTGTGTGTTACATACAACTCATCTTTGCAAACTTATTTATGTACAAGAACTTCTGTGACACAAATCATCATACACACAGCCTCACTATCCACATCTCACGTATATTCTTCCTCAACTCCTACGAACATCATGTCATCTTCTGAGGTTTCACCTTTCTTCAGTCAAACCACTATCATTCATGGAAACACCTTTGGCACAAATAATTATTTATCTCTGCTTACACACCAGCAGTTTCCACAATGTTTTCATGATATACAGGATTCCTTACTCCAATATCCAATTGGGTATGCTCTCACAAATCCTACTAAGGTGTCATACAGGGCTGTAATGCAGGTATGGAATATAGCTTTAGTTAATGAAACAAACAATACTTTCTCTTTTGAATATAAGGGACACAGGTATGAAGTTGATGCCGATGTCCTGGTTCAAGCATTGAGATTGCCTTCTTGTGATGGTGCTCTTAATAATTATGCAACTGAGCAGCTGTTTGATATGCTTAGAACTCTGAGTTATAAAGGTGAAATCACAACCATTGGCAAATTGATAAGGAAAAAATTGAATAGAGAATGGAATTTCTTCTTTGACTGCATTATCAGGTGTTTCTTGAATAAAACAACAAATTTTGATGCTCTTCCATGTACTTCTATGAAAATTGGGTACTCTCTCCTTTACTCTGGTAATTTTGACTATGGTAATACTATTCTTCAATTCATAATTGCTAGGAGAGCAGATACATCAGGAGTAATAGGGTATACTAGATTTCTTCAACTGATTTATATTTTCTATGCCCTAATGCAGAATTTGATAATGATGAATTGTTTTTTGTGTTTCAAATTTTTGAGAAGGCTATCAATGATCACAATAAAAGAGATGAAAAGAATAAGTTTTCAGGACCTCCTTTCCTGCCTTGGGAGGTCAGACAATTTCTGTTGAGAAATAGACCTACTCCTTCACAAGTGCCTGCAAATCCTGATGCTGGCACCTCTATAACATTTCCTGATGCTGTAGAACAACACACTCCCCATCTTGTTTCTAACCCCAGCATTCATTCTCCTAAACAGAACTCTAATCCAGCTCCTAAATTAGCCTCCTCTGGTGTCTCCCAAAAGGCATCAATTGTACCAAAAAAAGGCTAGTTAAGAAATCTGTTAAATCTGAACAGAGAGCTCAACATGCCTTACTAAGTGAGAGTGAGTGAGAAGAAAGAAGAGTGTTTTCTAGTCCGGATAAGAAGGCTGCTCATGCAAGATAATTCTAAATCTGATGATCAGATGCCCATTGAGTCAAGGACGAAGATAAAGAAATCAACAGTTGAAATTCCTGAGGACTCTGTTGACACAACTAGAACCAAGGAGCCAACTACTAATGCTAGTGGTCTACTTCAAACGATTCCAGTGATCAAAGAAACTGAAGTGCCCAAGCAAGCTGAAAGGACCAGCTTGAAGTGAAAAGGTGGAAAAGTAGTTGGGTACATCAGAAAGAAGAACAAGGCTTAGTCCTCTGCTATGGATGTCAGCCAACAAGAACCTAAGTATCAAAGGGATTTAGGAACTATGTTAGATATATTTGATAATGTCATGGCTAATATGTTTTATGTTTAGCTTTCAGATCTTACTTGAACAGGATAAATCAGTACTTAACTGTTGATCAGTACTTATACTGGAAGTCAGGACTTAAGGATATCAGTACTTATGTTATCAGGAGATAATCATCAGAAGATAGATATCAGAACTTAAGTGCTGAAGGACGATCAGATAAGGACAGTAGCTGATTAAAGGAAAGAAGATCAAGATAAACATAAGAAGAGATATGCATGAAGAAGGAATTCCGTGAAGAATGGAATACTTGAAAGAAAAGATATCTGATTGATATATTTTAGGAAGCAGAATTATATTCCATATCAATTAGCGATTATCTTGTAACTGTGTAGTATATAAACACAGATATAGGGTTTACACTATAAGTGTTATCATATATTCGAGAAGATTATTCATTGTAACCCTAGCAGCTCTCGTGATATTGTTCATCACTGAGAGGTAACAGTTCCATACTGTAACAGAGTTTATTGTTTTAATAAAGTTTGTTTTCTATTACTTAAGTTCTTAAAGTTCGATTTGAGTGTACTATACACTGTATTCACCCCCTCTACAGTGTGTGTGTGACCTAACAAGTGGTATCAGAGCCTATCTGTTAACACACATACAGTTAAAGATCCAAACACAATCATGTCGGACACAGAAACTCCAACTAAGCCTACCAAAACTGAGGAACCACCAAAGACACAAATTCAGAGTCGGTATGAAACCATCAGAGTTCCCATACTGAGACCATATGAATATCCCATATGTTAGGTAAGGATGACCATGTTCCTGGAAGCAATAGATCCAGAATACCTTGATAGAATCAAGGAAGGCCCTCACAAACCAACCAAGCTCGCTGTTGCAGTTGCAGGTGAAAGCAGCAAAGACCGTACCAAAGGAGAAGAGTGATTATACTGCTGAAGATATAGCATCAATTGCTAAGGATGCAAAGGTACGACACTTACTGCATAGTGCCATTGATAATGTAATGTCAAACAGGGTAATCAACTGCAAGACTGCTAAGGAGATATGGGATGCTCTGGAAACAAGGTGTCAGGGAACGGAGACAATTAAAAAGAACAGGAAGACAATACTCACTCAAGAGTATGAACACTTTGACTCAAAGATTAATGAGTCATTGAATGATTTATATGATAGATTTGTCAAACTTTTGAATGATTTGTCATTGGTTGATAAAGAGTATGATCTTGAAGATTCAAACCTTAAGTTCCTGTTAGCTCTTCCTGAATGCTGGGATTTGAAGGCAACGACAATAAGAGACAACTACAATCTTGATGAAACA
>NW_027417755.1:0-144145 GCF_009905375.1 Apium graveolens | reverse complement strand
CATTCTTCAAGTCTTAAAGAACATTAAAGACTTTGTATGGAGTGAGGAAAATCAGAAGGCATTTGAGAGTTAAAGAAGTATATGGGCCAGGCCCCGTTGTTGGCCAAGCCAGTTCTGAGGAAGTTTTATTCTTGTACTTGGCTGTTTCAGAAAGCGCCTTGAGCGCGGTGTTGGTTAAGAGGAACTGAAAGTCCAGAAACCCGTGTACTACGTCAGCAAAATTTTGCATGGTGCTGAGTTGAATTATTCAGCCATTGAGAAATTCGCTTTAGCCTTGGTAATGGCTTCAAGAAAGCTGTCCGTATTTTCAAGCTCACCAAATTGAAGTGCTAACAAATCAGCCACTGAGAAATATCATTCACAGTCCCAAGGCAAGTGGGAGACTGATTAAGTGGGCAATAGAGTTGGGAGAGTTCGATCTCAAGTATAAGCACGTACGGCCATAAAAGCCCAGGCATAGCTGACTTCGTGGTGGAATGTACCATACCCAACCAAGAAGTCGGGGGGCAGGAAGATACCATACCTCAAGACAAGGGAGTCGACAATGGGGACAAGGAGAAAGAATATTGGGTTCTCTATTTTGATGGAGCATCAAAAACAAATTCCATGGAGCAGGGTTGGTTTTGCAAAGCCCTGATGGATTCTTAATTGAGTATGCCATGAAGCTAGACTTCCCAACCACAAACAATGAGGCAGAGTATGAAGCCCTGATTGCGGGTTGGTCTAGCTGGGACACTTAGAGTCAAGAACTTAAAGGTCCGTGGAGACTCGAAGCTGATCATATCCCAGGTAAAGGGAGAATTTGAGGCAAGAGATGATACGATGGCTAAGTATGTTCGCCTAGTAAGGGCTGTGATGACCCAATTTAATGAATGCCATGTTGAACACATTCCAAGGGAAGAAAATGCTAAGGCAGATGCGCTATCAAAGTTTGCTTCATCTGAGATTGAAGAAAGTTCAGGGAGTGTGTACTTCCGTGTTTTGAAGACACGAAGCATATATGTTAAGCTTGTGGCTCCCGTAGACTTGAGGGACGTCATGGATGGATCCCATCCAAGGCTCACATTCAGACGCGTTGGTTGCAGCGATGCCATTGAGGCACGGAAGTTACTGTTCGAGGCACTAAGGTACTCTTTCATAAGATGGGGATTCTATATAAAAGATCTTTGTGTGGTTCCTTACTTGAGGTGTCTCAGGCCCGATGAGGCACGCTTAGCTCTTGAGGAAGTGCATGGAGGTATTTGTGGGCAACACTTGGGGGGCAGGGCCTTGGCTCATAAGATAACTCATTTAGGCTTCTATTGGCCAGAAATGATGGCTGCTGCCAAAGAATATGTAAAGAAGTGTGATCGTTGTCAGAAGCATGCACCAGTCGCCAGACAACCCCCCGAGATGCTGACCTCTATCAACTCACCTATTCCCTTTGCTATGTGGGGGATGGATATTCTAGGGCCTTTTCCTATGGCCACAGCACAAAGGAAGTTTCTGATTGTAGCCATTGATTATTTCACCAAGTGGATCGAAGCCAAACCTTTGGCCAAAATCACAACTAAGCAGGTTGCACAATTCCTGTGGGAAAACATTATGTGCCGATATGGAATTCCCCGTATCCTCGTCACTGATAATGGAACACAATTCAACAACGAGGAATTCAAGAAGTATTGCGAAGAAAATGACATTGAGTTACGGTTCACCTCTGTGGCTCACCCGCAAGCCAATGGGCAAGCGGAGGTAGCAAATCGGATAATCCTGGATGGACTAAAGAAGAGGATCGAGAAGTCAAGAAATAATTGGGTAGATGAGATACTTCCAATATTATGGGCCTACAGGACTACTTGTAGAGTCACGACAGATGCAACTCCTTTCATGTTGGCATATGGGGCGGAAGCAGTAGTTCCCGTGGAGATATCACATTCCTCTCCAAGGATTCAGGCCTTCGATGAGAAAGAAAATGAGGAAGGGCAGAGATTAGCCCTGGATTTAATTGATGAAGTGCGAGATAAAGCACACGCAAAGATAGTAGAATATCAGAAAAAGGCTTCATTCTACTACAACCTAAGGGTTAAAGAGAGGTTTTTCAAACAAGGTGACCTAGTCTTGAGAAAAATAGAGGCTTCTGGTGTCGGACAGAAAGGAAAGCTTGCCCCAAATTGGGAAGGGCCGTATAGAGTCAAGAGCGTTCAGGGTAGAGGAACCTACAAGCTGGAGACTATGGATGGTTTTGAAGTCCCGAGAACCTGGCACGCACAAAACCTGAAGGTTTACTACGTGTAAGATGGTCGAAGTACGATTCTCACTTGTTATTATGACAAGTAGGTTTAAAAGCACCTTGAAGCTTTGTTTGCAAAGTATTTTTCTTTTTTAGCTATTATAGATCAGGGTCGAACCTATATTATGTAAGGTTTTGGAAAACCAGACTTGAAATTGAAGAGTTCGAAATTATTTCAACCTATGGATGTTTGAGTTGTGATAATACTTGTGTGGCCCATTAAGCCAAGTTTGAATATTAAAGTATCGGAAAAATGAAGGAGAGAATGCAAATAAGGAAAGTAGCATAGCCCCGCAGGGTAATAAGTTTTAATACAAACAAAAGTCCAGACATAAATTAAGGATAAAATTACAAAATAGAAAAACTACTCCTCCATGCGGGAGCCTTCATTCTCTTTCTCCTTATCAGCGCCTTCAGCGTCCTTCGCAGGAGAAGCGGGAGGAGAAGCAGTGTTAGGATCCAAGATGCGATCATCTGGCTGAGGAGAGTCGAAAGAGGGCGTCTATGCTGTCCTCTGACTCAGCCTGCTCAGGACTTATAAAGTCCTTAGGGTCGACTAAGCCCTGGTACTTCTCAGAAACAGCCTTCACGGCCGCATCCCATCCCTGAGTGAACTGTAGGGAGTAAAGACCCTCATCATGAATCTCCATGAGATTCTTAAACTTGTCAGAATCCATGTAGTCATCAATGAGCTTATCCTTATCGCTCCTAAGTTTCACCAGCTCGGAATGAGCCTTAGCCAGCTCCTCTTTCTTCGTGTCCAGCTTCTTCTCCAGGACCTTGGCTCTCTCCTCCCACTTCTTCATCTCCTTCTCAAAAACATCAGAGTTACCCTTCCAAGATCTAGCCTGATGTAGGGCCGCTTGGAAATAGGTATTACTCTGCAAAGAAATATGTATGAGTTGGCGCAAATTCATTGGGATACAAGAAAAGTTGAAATTCACAAAAGGAAAAGCAGAAGGAATATTAAAATCCAGAAAAAAGAAAAAGTGCGATTAAAGAGAAGGAAAAATAATTACGCAGGTATAAATTTACCCTTATCACTGGCCTGGGAGAGACCAACTTTCTTCAAGGAAAATTCCTCTAAAAGGGTCCAGGTGTCTGTTTTCCCATCATCTGAAATTAAGGCTTGGTAGGCCACCTCCTCCTCATCAGTTAATCTGATGCTACCAGGACTACCATCTGATACTTTGCAAAATGGCCTACGGAAGAGTGTGGCCCAATCACCCCCAGCCCAGGTCAGCCTGACAAACTCATCCCTCCATTTAGGGTTGTTCTCAACTATAGAGTTACTATCAAGATATGGGGAATTTTGGGCCGTTGGCGAATTAAAACCCAGCCCGGCTGACTCATGGAACTATTATAGAATTGGAAAACTTTCCTAAAGACTGCTACGGAAAGAGGAAAGCTATTCCTGAGACAAAGGACCATAAAACAGATAATGTTCCTCCAGGCGTTAGGAGGGAGTTGACAAGGGTTGATTCGTACATCGGCTAGTAAACGAGGAATAAATTCGTGAAATGGGAACCTAAGACCTGCGGTCAGGGCTCCTCGATAAATGAACAGGGTATCCCCCTCCCAATTACAAGTCCTATCCCCAGGGGCGGCTGGAGTGATCCTAAGGTGGGGTGGAAGTCTGTACAGGGTATTCATAGACTCTATCCTACCATCTAACTCATGAAAAGTGTTACCATGATTATACGAATCTAACTCAGACAGAGAAGGATATTCATCACCTCTCGAGTTAATCATATCAATGAGGGAAGTATATGGAGATTGAATTTGGATGTTTGTACCTCTCTTAGAGACATTCATCTTCTGCAAACGAGCTAGGTCACGGTCCGCCATTAGTATGCTTCGGTTGAAGGCTTGAAACCCAGAAATACTTGAGAATGGAGGAGCTGCGGTGGCTTTGGTCGCCGGAAATCGCCTTCAAAAGGGAGAACTTTAGAGAAAAATGTGAGATGAAATGAGAAGTGGGAAGTGAAGTGAGGATTCTCACTCCACACTACACTTATATAGGCGAAAAGCTCGGAATACGAGGCGTTTTTAGGCCCATTTAGCCAGGCCCAACCTAAAGGCCCATCTACAAGAAGTATCAGGAACAATCTAGAAGCTCCTGTGGAATTTAAAAAGTCAAAAATCGACCAGAACCTAAATATGGTTCGATCAGAGTCCTGATCGATGCAAAAGAGAGTCCTGATCGATATCTTATTCGAACAGGAGGGAAGAAGTCCCCTAAGATCGATCAGAGTCCTGATCGACAGAGAAGAGAGTCCTGATCGATATCTTATTCGAACAGAAGGTAAGAAATCTCCTAAGATCGATCAGAGTCCTGATCGACAGAGAAGAGAGTCCTGATCGATATGCTATTCGAACAGGAGGGAAGAAATCCCCTAAGATCGATCAGAGTCCTGATCAACACAGAAGAGAGTCTTGATCGATATCTTATTCGAACAGGAGGGAAGAAATCCCCTAAGATCGACTAGAGTCCTGATCGACGGAGAACAGAATCCTGATCGATATTCCATTCGATCAGAATGGTCGAGAGCCATTTAATTCGTTCAGAGTCCTGATCGAAACCGATCAGGAATCCTGGTCGATTAAGCCCGTGTAGCAATCGACTAGGGTGTCACTTTGAAGGCCAATTCGGTCAGAATCCTGATCGAAATCGATCAGGAATCCTGTCGACCAGAGTGTAAGATCCTGAGCTAATTCGATCAGGATCCTGATCGATTTTGGCTGCATCCTGATCGATTTTGGCTGCATCCTGATCGATTTCGAATGCATTCTGATCGATTTTAAGCCAGAAAATTAAAGGATAAATCCCAGAAATTAAGGGAAAAATCCAGAAATTAAGGGAAAAATCCAGAAATTAAGGATAAATCCCAGAAAAATAAGGAAAAATCCCAGAAAAATTAGGGAAAATCCCAGAAAAATTAGGGAAAATTCCAGAAATTAGGGAAAAATCCCGGAAATAAGGGAAAAATTCCTGGAAATCAAAATAATTCCTAAATAAAAGGAAAAATTCGTTGTAAACGTGTAGGTCGCTCCACACTTTACGGAAAAACGAAACCCTGTAAGGGAACAAATAGACTTAACTTCTGCGAAACCTATTCAATGTTTCCCAAAAGTTGGGGGGCAAATGATAGGGATAAATAAATTATGATTGTATAATTAAATACTGCATTAATTGTACAAGCTGTGGGCTGCTAGGCCCAATAAAAAGATATATGAAACTCAGACCAGAAAGGTTAAGCCTGATGGACCAGATCAGGCCTGATGGAATAAAAAAGGCCCAAAAGCCCTAATTATTAATTAATTTCGTAATTAATTAATAAGGGAAAAATCAGCTATTGAGAAGAGTCCCGATAAGGATATAAATCCTTATAGATTAGCCTCAAGGGGACCTAAAAGGATAAGGAATCAGCTTCCTACTTCCTAGGACTCCTAAGTCTATCCTAATTCAGAGGCTTGTCCACCAAGTCTCCTATACCAAGTCCAATTCAAGGACTCCCACATCTATATAAGGGGCCTCACCCCACAAATCAGAACTACGTTTTTTGGCTTGATTCTCTAATTCACAGAGATACGTAGGCATCTCGTAAAGGCAGAATAAAGCTACGAAGTACGAGAGCAGCCATTAAAGGCCTTGAGCTCCCGAATCTTAGTATTAAATACAGCAAGTAATAACCTTAGCTTTTACCCATAACACAATTAAAAACTAATTTCTGAAAATTAAATAATCAGAAATATAAATTTTGAAAATATATAAAACAAAAATCTTATTTTTATAAGATTTTGAAAATACAGGGACTATTTTGAAAAAAGGGAAGAAGATCGAGGATTAAACTGTAGTTTAACCTCGTCTTCCTCCTTCTTCACCGTCGACGGCGGGGAAGCGATTAACGGCGACCTCCACCGTCCTTCAAGCTTTCCGATGACTCAATTTTTAGCCCAGAAACGTCCCAGATTAGCAGGGCATGAAGTACAGGCTTCCAGGAACACGATCGCACAATCACAACCCACAAATGTCTCTTGAACAAGCCGAAAAATCAGATCAAAATTCCTGCCGCCCGCCCCGTTGTATTTTCCGTCGAGGTTCAATTAAACCGATCCTGGAATCGTTTGTTATCAGTGAATACTTAAATCGATTGTAAATCAAATAAGGAGCATAACTCAATCCTCAGAATCAACTAATAACCCCAAATAAAGAAAACCCAAATTTCCAATCAAGAACATTCAACCTATAAACCCTAATTTCAATTTTCCAGAATCAAACAATCTTTTCTATATGTTATTGAACTCGGTTTTTGACATATAATATACCAAAATGACCAGGAAGAAAAGATCTACATTATTATGCCATCAAATCATATAAAAAACATCAAGAACAAAAATTCATATTTTAATTTTAAATAAATTCGTAATAAAACAATTTAATAAGAAAAATACCTTGATTTCTGTACTGGAATGGTTGATCGAATCAAAAAGTATTTTTCGAGAGCTTCGATTTGATATATTGCACGCTCGAATTGGAGTTCGATAACGCCTTCGTTCGTACGTTTGATTCTCAAGAACGCGACATAAATTCGACATTTTCTCTGTATTTTACGGGGTTTACTAAACGATTATGATTATACGAATAAAATGAAATGATAAAAGGGCTATATATATTTTTGGAATATTGGTTCGTTTTGGATCATTTTGGATCGTTAAATTAGTTACTTAGCCGCTAAGTAACTGTAAAAATGATCTGACTTCTTATAAAACACTATATATGAGAATAACGTAATAATATCCCGTCTTTCGAGAATACGGGTTTTGTTGATTCACTGAAATGATTAACGAATCAAAAATCTTGTGTCGGGCCGCGCACGGGTCAAACCGTAATCCGGATCGAAAAAGTCAAAACACGGAAAATGTCCGGAATTACCATATTAGGTTATGAAGGAGTTTTCGGAAGAGTTTCGGGTTGTAAAAACATAAAAACGGTTGATGTCAGACGATTCTTGACTTTATAAAATAAGTTTGTAATTATTCAGAAAATAATTAATAAATTCTTAAATCAATATAAAATCATATAACATCCCAAAAATTACCAGAAAAATACCGTAATTATCTATATTTTATTCTGGTCATAATAAAATTAACATACTTATATTGTATCACATATAAGCATTCACATATCCACACCAATCATCAAATAATTCACCAAAAATCACATAATAATCATATAAAAATTATTTATTGATAAAAATAATTACACACGATATCCTGGATGTTACACTTTAACCTCTGACCATTAACCTTGAATGTTTGGTCCGGATGCGTACCAAAAATCTCCACTGCACCATGAGGAAACACAGTCTTGATTATGAACGGACCTGACCACCTTGACTTAAGCTTTCCTGGAAAAAGTCTGAGACGAGAGTTGAAAAGTAGGACTTGTTGACCAGGCACAAATGACTTGTGCGCTAACCTCCTATCATGCCATCTCTTGACCTTCTCCTTTTATAACTTGATGTTCTTGTAAGCCTGTAGACGGAACTCATCGAGTTCATTAATTTTAAGCATTCTCTTTTCTCCAGCAGCCGTCATGTCAAGATTTAGCTTCTTCAAAGCCCTGTATGCTTTATGTTCTAACTCAACAGGCAGATGACACGCCTTACTATATACCAACTGGAAAGGCGACATTCTTAGAGGAGTCTTGAATGCTATTCTGTAGGCCCACACACCTTCATCTAGCTTCAATGACCAATCCTTCCTTGACGGACTCACAACCTTCTCCAAGATTCGCTTGATCTCTCGATTAAAGACTTCATCCTGCCCATTAGTTTGAGGATGATAAGCTATGGCGACACGATAATTCACACGATACCTTTCCATTAATGCAGTAAATTTGTGATTACAGAAATGCGATCCCTCGTCACTGATTATTACCCTTGGAGTACCAAAATGTGTGAGTATGTGTTTATGAAGAAAATTTATCACCACCTTAGCATCGTTGGTTGGAAAGCTTTAACCTTAACCCATTTAGACACATAATCCACCGCCAAAAGAATATATTGATTGTTGCACGACGAGATAAATGGCCCCATGAAGTCTATTCCCCACACATCAAAAATCTCAATTTCCAGAAGCACATTCAGAGGCATCTCGTCTCTCTTGGACATATTTCCAACCCGTAGACATCGATCACATCTCAACACGAACTTATGAGCATCTTTAAACAAAGTTGGCCAGAAAAATCCTGCCTGAAGAATACGGGCAGCTATCTTCTCTCCACCATAATGGCCACCATACATAGTGGCATGACAATCTCACAAAATACCCTCTATTTCACTCTACGGAATGCACCTTGTTAGAAATATTTGATAATGTCATGGCTAATATGTTTTATGTTTAGCTTTCAGATCTTACTTGAACAGGATAAATCAGTACTTAACTGTTGATCAGTAGTTATACTGGAAGTCAGGACTTAAGGATATCAGTACTTATATTATCAGGGGATAATCATCAGAAGATAGATATCAGAACTTAAGTGCTGAAGGACGATCAGATAAGGACAGTAGCTGATTAAAGGAAAGAAGATCAAGATAAACATAAGAAGAGATATGCATGAAGAAGGAATTCCGTGAAGAATGGAATACTTGGAAGCAAAGATATCTGATTGATATATTTTAGGAAGCAGAATTATATTCCATATCAATTAGCGATTATCTTGTAACTGGGTAGTATATAAACACAGACATAGGGTTTACACTATAAGTGTTATCATTATTCGAGAAGATTATTCATTGTAACCCTAGCAGCTCTCGTGATATTGTTCATCACTGAGAGGTAACAGTTCCATACTGTAACAGAGTTTATTGTTTCAATAAAGTTTGTTTTCTTTTACTTAAGTTCTTAAAGTTCGATTTGAATGTACTATACACTGTATTCACCCCCTCTACAGTGTGTGTGTGACCTAACAAGTGGTATCAGAGCCTATTTGTTAATACACATACAGTTAAAGATCCAAACACAATCATAGTCGGACACAGAAACTCCAACTAAGCCTACCAAAACTGAGGAACCACCAAAGACAGAAATTCAGAGTCGGTATGAGACCATCAGAGTTCCCATACTGAGACCATATGAATATTCCATATGGAAGGTAAGGATGACCATGTTCCTGGAAGCAACAGATCCAGAATACCTTGATAGAATCAAGGAAGGCCCTCACAAACCAACCAAGCTCGCTGTTGCAGTTGCAGGTGAAGCAGCAAAGACCGTACCAAAGGAGAAGAGTGATTATACTGCTGAAGATATAGCATCAATTGCTAAGGATGCTAAGGTACGACACTTACTGCATAGTGCCATTGATAATGTAATGTCAAACAGGGTAATCAACTGCAAGACTGCTAAGGAGATATGGGATGCTCTGGAAACAAGGTGTCAGGGAACTGACACAATTAAGAAGAACAGGAAGACAATACTCACTCAAGAGTATGAACACTTTGACTCAAAGATCTAATGAGTCATTGAATGATTTATATGATAGATTTGTCAAACTTTTGAATGATTTGTCATTGGTTGATAAAGAGTATGATCTTGAAGATTCAAACCTTAAGTTCCTGTTAGCTCTTCCTGAATGCTGGGATTTGAAGGCAACGACAATAAGAGACAACTACAATCTTGATGAAACAACTCTTGACAAAATCTATGGAATGCTCAAGACTCATGAGCTTGAGATGGAACAAAGAAGCAAGAGGAAAGGAGGAAAGTCAAGGACAGTTGCTCTTAAGGCTGAAGAAGAATCCCCCAAAGCAGCTTCCTCAAGGAAAGACAAGGGTAAAGCTCTTGTCATAAAGTCTGAAACTGAGTCATCAAGTTCTGAGAGTGATGATGACTCAGATTCTGAAAGCTTGCCTGAGACTGATGCTGATGAGGAGATGATGAAGCTGTGTGCTCTTATGGTGAAAGGAATCACAAAGATTGCATACAGGAAGTTCAGGAAGGGAAAGAAGTTTTCCAGGAAAGGCATAAGTTCTGATAAGAAGAATTTCAGAAGATCTGAAGGCAGAGGAGGAAAGTCTGACAGAGGAGATTACACCAATGTTAAATGCTATAACTGTGGTGAGAAAGGCCACATATCTCCTGATTGCAAGAAGGTAAAGGGTGACAAAGGCAAGGCTCTTGTCACAAAGCAGAAAAGCTGGACAGACACCTCAGACTCTGAAAGTGAGGAAAACTATGCATTGATGGCAAATGCTGATAAAGAAAGTGCTGAGAGCAGTTCTGAAGCTGCTGAAACAAAGGTACCTCAGACTACTTATGCTTTTCATACTGATGATATTAATGAGTTGAGAAGATATCTTAAAACCATGTTTGTTAGTTATAGAGATCAAACTTTAACATGTGAAAGATTAACTTCTGAAAATCTTGCATTTAAGAAAAGAAATGATTTCTTAGAAAAAGAGTTAGTCATGTTCCATAAAACTCAGAAGGATAGAGATGATGCCTTTTATGTTAGGGATGAAGTGCTAAAAATGAATGAATCTCTAAAAACTGAGTTAGAAAAGGAAAGAGAGATTATCAGGACTTGGACTAACTCTGGCAAAACAACTCAAAATTTGCTAAGTAGTGGAAACTGGAAAGAGGGCTTAGGTTATGGAGAAGATAAGAATGATAAAGGAACTGAAGAAATTAAGCCTGTTGATAAGCAAATGCCAAAGTTAAAACCTGTTAAGTTTGTAACTGTAAAGTCTGAAAATGAGAAATCAGAAGTTACAAAGGAATTAACTTCTGACAAACTAAAACAGGAAAAGACAGTTGAAGTGAACATAGGCTTAATGACAAAGAAGCAGCTTAAGTATAAGCTGAAAGATGTTAAGAATGCAAACAAGGTAAAATCACCTAGAAAAAATAGGAATGGAAAGGAAGGTGTGAATAAAAGCAATAATTATAAACCTGTTCCTGATGCTTCTAGGAAAACATGTCATAACTGTGGAAGTTCTAACCATCTGGCTTCTTTTTGCAGGAAGAATAAGAATATTAACTCCTTACCTTCAAAATCAGGAGTTAAGAGTCAGTCTGTTAGATACAAACCACAAAATCCTTGTTTTCATTGTGGTAGTTTATGGCATTCCATTTATACTTGTAAGGAATATCATAGCTTGTACTATGATTATTATCAAATAAAACCTTCTTTGAAGAAAGTTTCCATTGTTCCTTCTAGTGTAAATTCTGATTCAAAGTCTGATAGTGTAAGTTCTGATAAGAAAAATATTAACATAAACTCTGATGCTAAATCCACTGCAAATGTTAACAAACTTAATAAGGCCAAAGAATCCAAGCAAGTCTGGGTCCTTAAAACTAATAATTAGTGGTCTTTATGATTGCAGGGCAACAGGAAAAATATTCTAGTTCTGGACAGTGGATGTTCAGGACATATGACTGGAAATAAGGCCCTGCTATCAAACTTTGTGGAGAAAGCTGGCCCAAGTGTTTCTTATGGAGATGGCAACATTGGAAAAAGATTGGGATATGGCAATATCAATCTTGGAAATGTCATAATTAAAAATGTAGTTCTGGTCTCAGGACTTAAACACAATCTGCTGAGTATAAGTCAAATCTGTGACAGAGGTTATCATGTTGATTTCTTTGAAGAACACTGTGAAATTGTGAGTAAATCTAAAGGCAAAGTTGTTCTGAAAGGATACAGGCATGGTAACATTTATGAAGCTAAGCTTTCAACAAGTACTGATGGTTCTGCAATTTTTCTGATGAGTAGAGCATCAATTGAAGAAAGCTGGAATTGGCATAAGAAACTCTCTCATTTAAATTTCAACAATATAAATGAACTGGTCAAGAAAAATCTTGTGAGAGGACTGCCAAAGTCAGTATTTGCTCCTGATGGTCTTTGTGATTCCTGTTAGAAGGCCAAACAAAGAAAATCTTCATTCAAGAGCAAGACTGAATCATCAATTCTTGAGCCTTATCATCTACTACATGTTGATCTATTTGGTCCAGTAAATGTCATGTCTATTACAAAGAAGAAGTATGCGTTGGTCATAGTGAATAAGTTCACCAGATACACATGGGTATATTTCTTGCACACAAAAAGTGAAACTGTATTTATCTTGATTGATCATGTCAAACATCTGGATAAAATGGTCAAAGATTCTGTGCAAGTTTTAAGGAGTGATAATGGCACTGAGTTCAGGAATTTGATAATGGAAGAGTTCTGCAAAAACCATGGAATAAAGAAGGAATTTTCTGCTCCTGGAACTCCACAACAAAATAGAGTTGTTGAAAGGAAGAATAGAACTCTCATTGAAGCTGCATGTACAATGCTTGAAGAAGCAAAGCTTCAAACCTATTTCTGGGCTGAAGCCGTGCAGACTGCTTGTTTTACTCAAAATGCGACACTCATTAACAAGCATGGAAAAACACCATATGAGATGGTGAAGAAAAAGAAGCCAAATCTGAAATACTTTCATGTATTTGGATGCAAGTGTTTTGTTCTCAAGACTCATCCTGAACAGCTATCAAAGTTTGATCTAAAAGCTGATGAAGGAATCTTTGTTGGATATCCACTTTCCACAAAAGCCTTCAGAGTCTATAATTTGAGAACAAAAGTGGTCATGGAATCTATCAATGTCTCTTTTGATGACAAGAAGATTACTGGTCTTGAAGATTTCATTGACCATGATCAACTGAGATTTGAAAATGAAGACTCAAATTCTGATACTGAAAATCCTGACAGACTAAGTCCTGATACTGTAAACTCTGATGGATTAAACTCTGATGTTATTGAAACTGTGGTAACTACGTCAAAGGAAGATGCACCTATGCAGGGGGAGCATACTCAAGATCCTACCTCATCTCAAGAAACATCAGAACATGCATCTGGCTCTTCAAGTTCTGATTCGTCAAGTTCTGATAAGCCAAGTTCTGATAGTGCTGAAAATCTAAATACTGAAGAATCCAACTCAGAGAGCATAGTTTCAGGGGGAGCATCAGAAAATGAAAATGAAGATAACATGGATCATGGGGGAGCATCCAGTTCTAGAGACAACCTTCCATCTGCAAGGAAGTGGACAAAATCACATACACCTGATTTGATAATTGGAAATCCTGATGCAGGTGTCAGAACTAGAACAGGTACTTCAAATGAATGTCTCTACAATTCTTTTCTCTCTCAGACTGAGCCAAAGAAAGTTGAAGAAGCTCTTCAAGATGCTGATTGGGTGCAAGCAATGCAGGAAGAGTTAAATAAATTTGAAAGAAACAAAGTCTGGACCCTAGTGCCAAGACCAAAGAATAGATCTGTTGTTGGTACAAAATGGGTATTCAGAAACAAAACTGACAGTGATGGCATAATTACAAGGAATAAGGCAAGGCTGGTTGCAAAAGGATATTCTCAACAGAAAGGAATTGATTATGATGAAACATTTGCACCAGTTGCTAGGTTAGAAGCCATAAGGATATTTTTGGCTTATGTTGCTCACAAAAAGTTTACTATCTTTCAAATGGATGTGAAAAGTACTTTTCTCAATGGAGAATTGGAGGAGGAGGTATATGTTGAACAACCTCCAGGCTTTGTAGATACCAAACATCCAGATTATGTCTACAGGCTTGATAAAGCACTTTATGGACTTCAGCAAGCTCCTAGAGCATGGTATGAGACTTTAGCTCAGTTTCTTCTGGAAAGTGGATTTAACAGAGGAACAATAGACAAAACACTGTTCTACCTCAACCATGGAAAGGACTTACTTCTGGTTTAGATTTATGTTGATGATATCATCTTTGGATATACAAATGACAGACTTTGCAAGAAGTTTGCCAAACTGATGCAGTCAAGATATCAGATGAGTATGATGGGGGAACTTAGCTACTTTCTGGGCCTTCAAGTCAAGCAGAATGAAGAAGGCACTTTCATTTGTCAATCTAAGTACACCAGAAACTTGCTGAAGAAATTTGGAATGCAAGATTGTTCAAGTGCATCCACTCCCATGGCCACTGTAACAAAACTGGATAAGGATACTGGTAAATCAGTAGATATTATTGATTACAGAGGTATGATTGGCTCTCTACTCTATCTAACTGCTAGTAGACCTGATATCATGTATGCTAACTGTCTTTGTACAAGATTTCAAGCAGATCCAAGAGAACCTCACTTAACAGCTGTGAAAAGAATCTTTAAGTATCTTAAAGGAACAGCTGATCTGGGATTGTGGTATCCTAGAGAATCTGACTTTAAACTAATAGGTTACTCATATCCAGATTTTGCAGGCTGCAAAATTGATAGGAAAAGTACAAGTGGAAGCTGCCAATTTCTTGGAGGCAGATTGGTTTCTTGGTTCAGCAAGAAACAAAAGTCAATTTCCACATCAACTGCAGAAGCAGAGTATATTGCTGCAGGAAGCTGTTGTGCACAGATTCTTTGGATGAAGAATCAGTTACTGGATTATGGGATAACATATTTCAAAATTCCTATTTACTGTGATAATCAAAGTGCTATTGCTATGACAGGTAATCCAGTTCAACACTCTATGACAAAGCACATCAGCATCAGGTACCACTTCATCAGGGAACATGTGGATGAAGGTACAGTGGAATTGCACTTTGTTCCAATAGATCAACAACTAGCAGATATCTTCACAAAACCACTATGTGAAGCCACTTTTACAAGATTGGTAAATGAACTTGGAATGGTCTCAGGTTCTTTTTCTAAATCTGTCTAGTTTTGTTCTGATGCATCAGACTTTATGATCAGTATTTACAGAATGTAATCTCTTTGTTTATTCTGTGCTTAATTGAAATACACGTTTAAGTACTGATTGTTGTCTGATATATGTTTCTAAACTCTGATAAGTGATATGTCTGTTCAAAGTAACTATTCAATCCTATGAGGATAACTGTGCTAGATATTGATCTAGTAGTCTTCAATAAACAAATGATCCCATGTAAGAAGTAATTATTTCAGTGGAAATCTTATGACACTAGCAAATTCTGATAATTGAGCTTAGTTGAGTTTACTTTGTATATCTTATTACTAAGTCACAAAATTAGAATAATGCTAGTCATCTGTTAAGTTCTGATACTAGTAAAACTGTTAAATGTACTAAGTGCTGATAAACCTCACTTATCAAAAGAAAAAGCAAAAAGATCAAAGAATAAACTCAGGTACTCCTTTGAGATCTAGAGTAAAAATGTGGAAGGGACGACCCAAGTGCATTGCTGGTATTAAGTAAATATGCATTAGAAAAGCAAAATATTTTCTTGGTGACTTTTCACACTCTATGATTATTGGAGAAATACTCTGATAATAGCATAAATTCTGATAAACAGTCGTGACTCACTTACACTGAGAAGCCACTGTAAAATAGAATTTCAAAAGATGCATAAAATTAGCACAAAACAGTTGAGGTGGACTCAAGCATGAACTCATTCATCAGTAGGTTTCAGGACAATGACAGCTCTTTAGCAAAATTTTAGTTATGCCTTATTTCTAAGATGTACTGAAGTGAATCAGACTTTACTCTTTGTCTGTTATTTAGCTTAATGCACACACTAATCACTCCATCTGAATGATGAAAATTTCTGTGGTGGTCTATGTTATTTTAGATAAACAGTCATTGTGTCATTATTGCACAAATTCTTAGGACAAGTTCTAGTTACACGTTCTGATGATTAAGTTCTGAAGTCTATAACTCAGAACTTGTATGAGGATTTACTAAGATGGGCATTCCTTTTTCGAGTTAAGAAATTATGTTCTGATGACTGTTAAGTTCTGGTATAGGTCTAAGTTCTGATTTCTCAGTCTAATCCTTTACTTGGCTTATCTGTGAATAAAATTTGATAACAGTCTCAGTTCGAACTAGAATTTGTTGAAGTGGAAGATTAATAGTCACTATGATTAGGATTAATGGTATTCGTACTTGAACAGTCCACTGTTTCTTGTTTCTTGTGTGTTTTAAACCATGATTCCTCTTTCCAATAAATATTATTCTTTTTCAAAGTCTAGGGAGACGAGGTAGAATTAATTATACCTGTCAGCATTCAATTTCTTTGCGTCTCCTAGCATTCTCTTGCCTATATAAGCAACCACTTCACATCAGCCTTCCCATCACACTTTTATCACAAACTCACTCTCATTTTTCATTTATCATCACAAATGGCTGCATTTGGCTGGTTCTACAATTATGGTGATGAGACTGTGCATGTCTTTTTGAATGGAATTCCAACTCCATACCCTATCACCAACATTCCTCACAATCTCTGGATTCAATTTCCAGAGGTTATCAAACGTGATCTGGTGGCCGTTCGAAGAGAACTTCATTTTCATCGTCTCCGCCAGCAAGAGCGAATCATCCGACTCGCCATTCTGTTTGTCGAGAGTAGGAAGAAGAAGATGACTTAATCTCGTCTTCTTCATGTTTTTCTTCATCATCATCTTTGTCAGGCTTCTTAGCTAGGACTAAGGCTGTTGATGTTAGGTTTAGAAGCTTAGGGAAAATCTTGTATAAGTATTGATGTCATTTCCATTTCATGAATGTATTGTCTTGATATATTAATGAAAGTTGTTTTTACTTCAAGATTTTGTCTCTGAGTTATTTTATCTTGTGTTGATAAATCCTGATTGATATTCTGATGACCTTATAAATTTTATTTTATATTAAGTTCTGATTCATTTTCAGCACTTATCTAATTTATCTTAGTCATTTTCATGTGATTTATTTTCAGAATATTAATGATGCAGTGAAAAATAATTCAATCAGTGATAACGGTTTAAATTTTGAATTAAAACTGTTTCTCTTGATAAATGGAACGGTTTTTCCTTGAAACTAGGCAAATGGGTAAGTAATGATTCCTGTTTTCTCGAGCCCAGTACCTATCCGTTATTACTGCATGTCTGACAGGTGTCCAACGGTAACATTTTTTTTGAAGTATAAGTACAACAGAGAGAAGATTTCTTTAATCTTTTATTTTCTTCATATTTTATCTCTCTCCTTACTTTTACTCTCTTTCTCTTTATTTCTCACGTTGGTTTTTCATACAGACATTATATCAAACACCTAACAGGCATACTTGAATCTCAATTTTTTCACATGGCACCAAAGGATTTAATCATTGATGGAGCTAAGTTTGTTCCAAATAACTATGCTGCAATTCTTGATCATGCTGAAGCTCCATCTGAATTGCATTTTGTGTAAGATCTTCTTGCACACAGTGAGATTGGGTATGCATTAACTCAGCCTGAAGTCTTTTCAAGTAAACAAGTTCTGACGTTTTGGCGGACTAGGCACTTTGATAATGGTGGTAAACATGGCACTCCCAGTATTGTTTTTGAAGTGGGTGATTCATCTTATGCAGTCACTCCTGGTACAATACGCAAAGCTCTACATCTCCTAGACAATTGTACTTTTTCAACTTCAGAGGAATCAGCACTTCAGGAGTTAATGGATGATTTGGGATATGAAAAGAGTTTGGCAAAGCTTGGGCAGTTAAAAAGGGCTAATATCAGAAGAGAATGGAGTTTCTTCTTTGACTGCATCACCAAAGCTTTTGGGAACAAATGTTCGAATTTTGATGCTATCCCAATTCTGAGTCAGCACATAGGGTATGCTATTATCCATCAAACTCATTTTGATTTTGCAACTGGAATAATTGGTTCTATTGGGGATAGGATGATAGAGGATAGAAATGTTGTCTATTTTGCTAGATTCTGTCAACTTATATATACTTTTTGTACTGATGAACCTCAATTAGTCAGTTCCTCAACCCCACCTTTTAGAGTTGCAAAACGATACTTTAATGATCTGGTAAATGCTGATACAAAGAAAACAGTGGTTAGACCATTACAGATTCCCCCATCTGTAAAACAGATCCTAGTAAATGCTGCTCCTGATACTTATAGATCTGTTTACTCTGATGTCCAACCAACCACAAACACCCAAAAACCATCATCCTCAGCACCTACCACTCATACTACTCAACCTACCCTCAGGACATATCTCAAATCCTATCTCTCTACTTCACAGACTGTTCAACCCTCATCCTCCAAGCCAAAGAGGACAAAAACTATTCCTCCAACACCTCAAAAGAGGAGGAGGACTGTACTGAGAGATGAATCTGATACTGAGGAATAGGTTCCTTCTTCAAAACCTGTTGTAGGTGAAGCTGAGAAAGTGACTTCTCAGAAGGATTCTGGAATTAGGGGATCTAGGCTTCTCAAACGGCTTAGAAGAATGACAGTTCCTGAAACTCCCAAGGAATCCAAATCAACAACGAGATACAAGAAACAGAGGGCAAAAAGGCCAGTTTCAGATGATGAAGAGGAAGCAGCTAAGGAAGGGGATCAGGAATATCTGATCTCACAAGACAAGGAATTTGCTCCAGTCACTTCTTCTCCATCAACTCCATCTCCGGAAGCTGTTTCTGAAAAGGCTAACACACCCTCTGTGTCTTCTGTTGATCCAGGCACAAGTGCTGATATTGATGTTCAAAACTTGGTTGTGCCTGCAGTAATTCTCTTAGAAGCTCCAACAACAAATATTCCTTCCACAACACCTGTTACTGATGCTGTTCAAACTCCAGAGTTATCAACAACACCTTCTCTGCATCAAGATGCTAATGATCAGAATTTAGGTGAGCATCAGGATATGGCTGTTGATCAGAACTTAGAACAAGATCAGCAATTAGAGGATGCTGAAGCCTCCATTGCTACTCACACTATTGTCTTATCAGAAGATACTGATTCTTTAAGTTCTGATGCTGCACATGCTGGAGATACTGGTGATGCTGCTCCAACTGCTCATGTTGTAGATACTGATGCAGCAGGTCCTTCCGGACATACTCCTCAACAGACTCTTCCTAAGTCTGAATTGGTTAAGCAGTTTATTACCGGGGAAGCACCAGTACCTTGGAGTGAAACTCCTGCAGGTCAGGAGTGGACTAAGGAATGGAACTCAGTTTCATGTGTTCCAACTGAAAAATATCTTGCTGAGCACTTGACTAAAGCTGATGCAATGTTAAATTCTGATGATTTTAAAACCCAGCTTAGGGTCACTGCATTGAGTACTAAACATCTACAAGGTCTTCATTCAACTACTCATGCAGAGCTACACAAGATTCAGAGAACTTTATCAAACAAGAACAAGTTTGGAAAATTGATAAGAAAAAGTTCTTCCAACCTACCATTGACAGGATTGCTTATATTGAGAAGACTCAAGCTCAGATTGATGAAATTCTGAAAAATCAAGCTTCTCAACAATCACAACTAACTGAAATCCAATCCTCAGTGGAATTACTTATCTCTCTTTTACTACCTGATGATGCCATAAAAGGGGGAGAAAGTGATTAAGTCCAAATGCAAGACTGACAAGACACTGACAGGAAAGGATAATGAAAAAGATGATCAAGGAAGCTCTGGAATGGGTAGAAGTCATAGTCAAGGTAGAGGATTCACATCAAGACAAGCTAGTCACAGGACAAGTTCTGATACTGGGAAAAGAATAAGTTCTGCTGCTGGTAAAAAGTTAAGTTCTGATGAACTTTTAGATCTTGATGAGGAAATGTCAAGACGGTTATTTCTTCAAGAAAATCCAGGAATGGACTTGGAAAGTTTAAAGGAAGAAGAAGCCAGACTTAAATCAGAGAAAGTCACATCCAAATCTGAAGCTTCTGGTAAAAAGTCACTTCCAAAACTCAAAGGCATTGTGATCAAAGAAAGGACACATACTGAAGCAACATTGGCTAGATCACAACCACAGATAGATCCAAGATCCAAGGGTAAAGAAAAGGTTGGTGAACCTATCAAGGTTTATGTACCTCCTGAGGATGAAGAAATTACTGATGAAAAGGATGATCTTGCTCTGACTTCAAGAAAAGTTCTCAAAACAACCTCTGACATGGCTCAAGTTGTTCAGAGTCAAGAAATTGTAAGTTCTGATATTCAAAAGAAGCAAGTAACCTCTGACACAGCTCAAGTTAACTTGATATCAGAAGATAGACCAAAGACAGTCCTACCAGGATTCACTAAAGCAAAACAGACTCAATCTTTGAAGACTACTGCAAGTGGTTTTGAAGCAAGAGTAGTTACCGGAAAGGAAGCAAGAGATAAAACTGGATTGGGAAGTGCTGATGAAAGAAGAGTACACAACACTACCAATGATCCAACTTCCTTGAGTGAACCAGGTATTGGAGCAACTCCTGAGAGATTGAATCAACTGGAGTCTGTACAGATGGTTTACCATACCTACTTGAAAGAATACATCAGGTTGTATTTCATGACAGATGGTAGGGTTTATCATATAAGACAAAATGCCATTCCATTGAAGTATTTTGAAGAATTGGAGCATGTACTTTTCTTACTTCAAGTGGATGACAGAATAACAGGGACTGCTGCAAACTACTTAAAAGAACAGATTTAGAGACATAAAAGGCTTTATTCTGTTAAGTCTGACAACACATATGTTCCAAAGTACAGAGATCACAATGGTGATATTGTTGATATGAAGCCTAATACTGCACAGATCAGAATATATCTTGGTATTAAGGGACTTGAATTCAATCTGGAGTCTGACAAAGCTTATGTCATAAGACTAGATCAGGAGTTGAGAAAAGCAAAGATCAATGATCTCAGAGCTGCAATCTTTCAAACTGGTGAAGATACTGCAGAACTTAAAGATGTCAAAAGGAGAATGATTGACGAACTCAGATATGCTGAGAAATGTTTGTTGAAGAACTATCTCAGAACAACTCCTGACATCAGAGAGATCAGAGGATGAAGCCAAGTCGAAGATCTACAACTGCTTAAATTCTGATATTTGTACAGACTGAAGTTGTTATCAGAAGTTGAATATTGGTAAAGCTTTAAGGACTGTAAGTTGTAGTTATCTAGTCTAATTCTCATGCATTTGTACTTAATGTTTTTGACATCATCAAATATCTGTTAAACTTGTATATTATGCTAATTTACAAGTTGGGGGAGATTGTTAGATATATTTGATAATGTCATGGCTAATATGTTTTATGTTTAGCTTTCAGATCTTACTTGAGCAGGATAAATCAGTACTTAACTGTTGATCAGTACTTATACTGGAAGTCAGGACTTAAGGATATCAGTACTTATGTTATCAGGAGATAATCATCAGAAGATAGATATCAGAACTTAAGTGCTGAAGGACGATCAGATAAGGATAGTAGCTGATTAAAGGAAAGAAGATCAAGATAAACATAAGAAGAGATATGCATGAAGAAGGAATTCCATGAAGAATGGAATACTTGGAAGAAAAGATATCTGATTGATATATTTTAGGAAGCAGAATTATATTCCATATCAATTAGCGATTATCTTGTAACTGTGTAGTATATAAACACAGACATAGGGTTTACACTATAAGTGTTATCATATATTCGAGAAGATTATACATTGTAACCCTAGCAGCTCTCGTGATATTGTTCATCACTGAGAGGTAACAGTTCCATACTGTAATAGAGTTTATTGTTTCAATAAAGTTTGTTTTCTGTTACTTAAGTTCTTAAAGTTTGATTTGAGTGTACTATACACTGTATTCACCCCCTCTACAGTGTGTGTGTGACCTAACAAACTAAGACACATCCAGTCACACAAGAACCATCTTCTCAAAGGGAAGATGCAGACAAAGAGGCTGCACAAATCATTATTGATTTTGCTCAAGGTGATTTTCTTGCTGACTCTGAACAATTACTTCAAGAAAAGAAGGCTCATCAGGAAGCATTATCAAAGGTGGATGCAGTTATTAATGATCTTATGTTTGAGGAGAGTACATAAGAACATTCACCAATATTTTCTGAAGCAGCTCATATTCCTCAGGCCCCACAAGAACCATCAGTTCAAAGTAGTGATGCTGGCCTATTTTATTCATAGGAAAATTCAAATCCCGATGCTACAACAAATCCTGATGTTGTTCAACTTTCCACCAAAGTAGCTACTACTGATGATTCCTTGCTGCTGACTAGCTTGTTAAAGCATCCTGATGTGTTGTTTGTTCCTCCACTATTATCACTTCCACTTGAGGACTCACCTTCAAGTATTGCTTATTTTCTTCTATTGTTCCGCATTTTTGTATGATTATAAATAGTCTCTTGTTTGAGGTTACCTCTATTTATATGACAAGCATACTACTCCTCTCAGTCATCTCTTATTTCTTTCAAAAATATGTGACTGTGCCTTTCTGTGAGACTGTGTGAAAATACTATGAAAGAAAATTACATTTTTGAGTGGCAGTCTCCTGTACTGGCAAAAGGAGATGTAGTTTTGAGAAAAGAATTTTATAAATATTTCTTTACTTATAAACTTTCATCTGTGAGAAAAGTATTACTCTTAAAAGTAATATATTATGTGAGAAGTGATGAGATCACTTGAAAAGAAAAGAGAGATTTAGGTGTTACCTTGTTTATGTTTTAGGATCTCATTAGGAACAGACACTTATTGCTAAGGATCCTCATAAAGGCAAATCAAATCTGTCTAGCTATGCACATTCTTCTGAGTGTCTGTCTAGTTCCGATTCTGATGATGATAGTGATCATGATGATTCTGACACAGATCAGCTTAAGACTGCTATTGATGCATCTAAGAAGTCCAATGTTGGTTCTTCTTCACATTTTAATACAGATCCTTCTTATTACAATGTTGATGCTGAGCATTTTTGAAGGACTGAATGTGATTTTGCATGAAGAGATACACGCACTTCTATCTCCTCTGCTGTTGGTATGCAACATGTTCACACGGCCTATGATGAACTTCAAAATCCTGAACTTAAATTGCATCTTAGGGCCTCTAACATTTCTGTGAAAGGAATTCATTCTGAACTTGCTCATATGAAGAAATCTCATGCTAGTTTAAAAAGCAAGATTGATGCATTTATGATTAATCCACATTCTTCAGTTGAACTCATAAGTGTGAAAAATGCTGTTAAAGCTGTGGTTCAATCTCAACAAAGCATGGATTCTCGATTTTCTTCCTTGGAAGATAAAGTGTCTTCTATGACTGATAAACTGGATGCTATGTTTTCTCTTCTTTCAAATACTGATGCCAAAAAGGGGGAGAAGATAACTGTCAGAAAATGTACACCTGACTCTATTCAGTTGAAAGATAAAGATATTCATGGTGATGGTGATAAAAATCCGGTTGCCAATGTTCAAATTGCTCCTACTGCTCAACAACCTCAACATTCTAAAAGATCTGTTTCTTCAGGACAAGAAAAGTCTACTGGTGCTCATGAAGCTAAGCACAAGACTAATGATGATGCTCCTGAAACTGGTGATATTACAATCTCTAACTTATCAGATGCTAAAGGGTTATTCTTTCCTTACAGACACAAGGAAACAGGTGAAGAGATTATTTTGTACTACAAAGATGAAAGGTTTGAGCAAAAGAATGCTAGGAGTGCTCTTAGATTGATAACTGAAGAATTTCCCGATCTAACAACTGAAGGAACAGTTATGCAACAGAAGGAGTTAATGGCACAAATTGAAGCTGAAGCCAACACCTCTAAAGGAAGAGGAAAAAGAGGTGGAAAATCTACGAGAGCTAGTGGAAGAAGAGGAAGATGAAGGATTTCTAAACCAATTCAAATGCTTGCAATTGGTTTTGCATTTTTGAATGTCCTATCCAGAGAAGGTTATGTTCCTGTACAAGGACATGAATTAGTAGAAGAAGTTCAAAATACTAAAGAGATAATTGTTCAAAAGAAGAAGAAATCAACCGCTAAAATTGCTCAAATTGATATAACTAATGCAAATGTATCTCTTGAAGCAGACATAAATTCTGAGGAAAAAGTAGATCCTGATGATGTGAACCTGATAGCTGATTTTGATACTGATGAAAAAGTGATCAAAGCATTGGATGAGTCAATTCTTACTACAGTAGTTGCTTCTCATTATTCAGAGGTTGATGAATAAGAAAGAATTGACAGAAGGAAAGATGATCAAGCATGCAATGACTATGTACAGAGAATTCTAAATTCAAGAAGAGAGCTGTGACATAAAACTAAAGGAAAGATTTATGATTTATCTACAGGCTATGCTCCTCTCAGCAAGAAGGATAAAAGATGGAAAGATGTTTATTCATTCAATTATCCTAAAGGGTTCAAGCATATTGAATTTGTGTCAGCAGGACTAAGGGATCCTATTTTAGAACAGGAAGATGTTGACAAGTCCATCAAGAAACCTTCTTGGTGGTGGAACATAATGAAAAGCTAAATCTTATCAAAACTCGAACTAGAGGAGGTATTGGTCATTCTGGAATGGAAACTCTGAGGTCTGATTTACTGGACATAAATATTCTGACTGACAATCTTGGTGAAAGAGTTACTCCTTCACATCTTGAGAAGGTTGAAGCTGTAAAGATTGTATATAGAAAGATAAATCTTGATGATGTGAGAGAGTAGATTCTGTACTTTTTGAGAGATGGTAAAGTAAAGAGTTTTACGTTGCAGCAATTCTTGATGAAGACTGTGACATAATTGAAATACATTCACTATCTTCTTAGAGTTGAGGACAGTGTCAACAGAAATTGGTCTTCTATGATACTTGAAGTTATCAAAAGAAGAGTCATAACCAAGGATGACAAATACAATGGTGATTATGTCCCTATGTATAGAACTTATACTGGTCAAGAAATGAAGATGCAAAAGGGAGCTGCAGTTCTTAAATTTTTTCTCAACAATCCTCAGTTATCTTTCAGTGATGATCATGCATATGTTAGTTTAAGCTTATGCTGATTGGTGATCTTGAAATAACTTAAAGCTCAATTTCTAAACTAAGATCAGCCATCTATCAGCTTGGAGAAGATACTGAAGAGAAGAGAGGGTTGAAGAAAAAGCTTGTTAAAGTCCTTCAAGATAAGGAGGAAGAAAGGAGTAACACCCCCAAATCCGGGGTCGGGGATCCGGGTTGTCACGAGTTCCATTTCCCTTAATAACACCCAATCTTAATAAACAATCAACTACTTTGTACTGTGACCCCATAATAAACACACACACCACAAGTTATAGTCTCAGAGATGAATATCCAAAAATAACACGAGTCATTTTATTCCAAAATTATATGCCATTACACCTTAAAAGGGTTTCTGAATAAATTTACATTTCTTTGCCATTATTACAATTGATAGAGATACATAAGTCTGGTACATCAAAAGTTGAAAGCCTAGCCTATTGGTAGTTCCTACCTCAGCTACAGCGACATCAACGCCTATAGGATCCTGCGGAACGTTTCCTATCCGCTCGCGAATTGGGAGCTTGGTCACGTTCATCTTGTCTATCTGATGTTATGGGATGAAAGAAGAAAGCAAGGGTGAGCAACAAGCCCACCGAAATAATATGTATAATAATTAACAATATATGAGCATTCTCATAGTACTCATGAAAGTCTTGGTCAAGAAGAAATGAACCGAGCTGATATCTTAACGCAACCAAGTCGCAAAATATTCAGTATATATATACATATATACTTTTCACAATCTTTGAAATCCTCTGACATGTATAATATACACAGAGTTCCAGTTTATAACTGTATAAAATATCGTTGCAAGGTGATCTCCTATATCTAACCTTGTCTCAACGTTTTTCCGAAAATCTTTGACATGCACAAGATAATCATTTACTAGATATAAGTTTAAAAGATGAAGTTACAAGATACTCCAATATACTTATATCCGAATACTGCTTGAACTACCACCGTTCAAGTTATAATCAGTTTCAAAAGTTTCAAAATATCATTATAAATAATGAAGTTACGAGATACTTCATTAAGTCCCGATATATATATATACACCTATATATATATATTTCATACACTCCTTGAAAACCTATGTTATGAAAATTATAAACAGAGTTGCAATATCCAATGAATTTTGGAAAGGAGAAAGCCTTGGCATAAACCTGATATTTTGCTGATCAGGCAAATATACCAATAAGTAACCTTTTCTACTAGTAGATGGACGACTTCCCCACTGGTCATCACCCTGGCCGCAATAGGACCTTATGCTGGACTGCCACTCAGCCACTTACGCATTTGATGGACTCCCACTGAGCCACTTACACTTTCATGGACGCCCACTGAGCCCATGTTACTTATGCCGACTCAATAGATGGACTTACTTCCCAAACGTTGGGTAAGTAATCAATTTATTTATCAAAACAGCAATCTCGTTGCGAATATAAAATATACCCCAGAGCCGGATCCTTTAGATTTTTGAATGAGTATTCAAGTCCCCTTCAAAAAGGGAGATCTTAAATTTTAAAACGAGTTTTGAGATCCGCTCTAAACTTTAAAAGTCATTTTGAAGACTCGAAAATATTTTTAAGAATGTTTGGGGTACTGCTGATTTATTAAAATAAACCAGTCCCAATATATTAGAAAATATCTGAATATTATCATTTAAATAATATTCCCTTAAAGAATAATCTTTATACAAATAATTGAAGTAGAAGTTGTAAAACTTATACTTGAAATGAGTATTAAATAACCAAAGATATACTTATACGAAAGTACTATCTTTATTTGAATAATCAAAAATAAGTTTGATTATCGACACCTTATTCTTTAATAAAATAAAGAATATATCTCAGAAAATAATCAGAGTCAGAGGTCCTCATATGAATATTCAAATAATATTCATTAAATAATATAAACTGAGTCATCTGTCCTCGAATGAATATTCAAGTAATATTCATTAAATAAAATAAAAGGAGTCATAAGTCCTCGAATGAATATTCAAGTAATATTCATTAAATAAAATAAACTTATCGAATAAACCTTATTCGATTAATAGTTTTAAAAACTATTCATATATATATATATATTATACTCGGGAGCCTCGCCTCCCGGTTTTAGAAAAAGTTCACATTTTGCTCCCCTATACTAAGGGTATACGCAAATACCGCTTATCTCTAGCATAGGTATTATGCAACTAATAAGCATTTGAACCAACAGATATATAAATCAAGAATATGAAACAGGCATGCATATATACCATATCACATGCTACAATATATCGCAAGAATTTGCTAATAACAAATATGCATTTATCACAAGATCATGCATATACACATATACATCACAACAACAGTTATACGGGTAGAAAACTTGCCTTAGTGCTCCCGGATAGACTTAAGCTTAGAGTGGGTCCGATAACCTATGAACAACAACATAAGTCGGAATTAAACCCCGGTCGCTTAAGAAACTAGACTTTAACCATTTAGAGTCCTAACGTTCCCTTTCGCGCTTAACGATTCACTTAAGTCGCTCGAGTACCCTCGGCTCCACCATTTTTAATAAATTAACCATTAAGAGTTTTAAGGCGATTCTTTTGCGAGCACCTTACCAACTGACTAATCCACTTTACATAAATGTTTCATACCCCAAATAGTCATTTAAAGTCCTTAATCAAGGTTTCAAAGTAAGGCGAGGGGTAATGGTTCGGTCGCGAAACGCCGTTACATAAACGGTCGTTTCTCCTAAACCGTACATCGGATTCAAACGAACCACATATCAAAACGAAGCTCGTAACATAAACTATCTAATCATGGCAATGGTCAAAACCTAGCAGGGAGTTCTATGGTCCTGATGTTAAGAGCAAAAACAGTCTAAAGTAAATCGGACATTATGACGGCTATGTTTACGGGATTTCCCAAATTTTTACCATTCCAAATCATATCAATCCAACTACCAATCAACAACAACTCAAGATACACATCAATGCTACTAATTTCAGTCATAATAAGCTCAAGGATCTCAATCCAATTATATATTATAACATCTCCAAATTCAACTAAACTACTTAACAATTAAGCTCGAATCATGCTTATCATTCAAATTACTACTCATCCATCCAAACCATCTCCAAACTTCAACATTCAAACTTATTACTAAAGGGTGTGAAGATTTATACCTTTCTTGGAGGGTGGAAAGTTACTAGGAAACCTTATGGAGCCTCCTACAAGCTTGATCTTTCCAAAGAAATCAAGAACACAAAGTTAGGCTTTAAAGTTTCTAAATTTCCGATTGAAATAACTGTAAACATGAGGGTCTTACCATGCTTATTTGGACGAGACTTGTGAACAATAGTTGTAGGCCATCTCAATACCTTTCCAACGAGCTATAGAACACAACATTTGAGTGATTATTGAAGGAGATATGGCAGTTTGAAGTTGCTGTGTTTATTTTGGCCGAGAGCTTAATGAAGAAAAGGGAAGAGCTTTTGTGTTTTTTGTGATTTGTTTTGATTTGCCTTGGTTGGTTGACTTTTGTTTTGTTTTAATCATTTTTAACCATGAAAAAAAAATTGTGTGGTTATAAATCAACCACACTTCTTTCCCTTATGTCATGCTTTGGTCATCATGTGATGTCACCCTCCACACTTGTCCTCTTCTTGTTGGTTTGATGACATCATCATCCCTAACCTCCTTGATTAACTCTTAATTGCTTGCCTAATGACCGCTGATCTGTTATACGGTTCGCTTAACTTTCGTTTTCGTTTATCGTTTGAGGGATCATACCCGGGATCTTATTACTTAGGTTTCTTTAACCTTTCTCAATACATTATATTCCTTTCATGATCCTCTCTTTTAATCCTTGAATTTAAATCCTTTTTATTCTGTTACCTTACACTCAATTCTTTCTGTATCTGGTAGATTTTCGGGAAAAATCAAAGTGTTCGAATTTGGATTCCGACGATCTTTACATACACTTATTTATCATATAGAGTACTAATAATATCCCAGAAGATCAATAAAAGAGCCCCTACATAGTGTGACATGAAAAGTTTTCTTATTCAGCATAATCAGCAAAACACTATTCATAAGGGTTTCAAAAATTCCAAA
The DNA here is from genome assembly GCF_009905375.1 of Apium graveolens. Taxonomy (NCBI): domain Eukaryota; kingdom Viridiplantae; phylum Streptophyta; class Magnoliopsida; order Apiales; family Apiaceae; genus Apium; species Apium graveolens. The sequence goes on along the minus strand of NW_027417755.1, from coordinate 115,012 downwards.
AATTGGGGTTATTACAGTCTCCCCTCCTTAAAAGGATTCCGTCCCGGAATCAGATAGAAAATGAATAGGGATACTTTCTTAGCATTGCACTTTCTAATTCTCAAGTAAATTTTCCCACATTGTGGTTCTTCCATCAAACTCTGAATAGTTTGATAACCCTTCTCCTAAGCACTTGTTCCTTTTTCAATCTATAACCCATCCTGGTTGCTCCATATAGGTTACGTCGTGTTGCATGTCTATGCGCTCATATGCCCTTATTTGTCTGGCATCCGAATTATACTTCCTTAATATTGATACGTGGAACACGTTATGAACTTGCTACATGTTCGGGGGTAGGGCTAGCTCATATGCTAACTTCCCAGTATGTCTTAATACCTCAAAGGGTCCAAAAATTCGTGGGCTTAGCTTTCTTTTCTTTCCGAACCTCATCCATCATTTCCAAGGGAATACCTATAACACCACTAGGTCCCCTACTTCCTATTCCTTGTCCTTTCATATCAAATCAACATACTTCGTGTGCCCATCTTGGGCTACTACCAGCCGTCCTCTAATTAAATCTATTATATCCTTGGTCCTTTGGACCACTGCTGGTCTAAGCATCTTGCGCTCTGCAACATCATCATATCATAAGGGAGATCGACATTGTCTTCCCTCAAGGATCTTATAAGGCGACATCTCGATAATGACATATGATCTATTTTTATAAGAAAACTCAATCCGCGTTAAGTGATCATTCTAAATTCATTCAAGTCTATTGCACAGACTCTCATCATAGCTTCTAGCACTATGGCTTTTGCTTCTCAATACCCATTCTTTTCCAGTTTGTAGTCATTACTATCTTCCGTACATAATACTATACTGGTTACACTTTTGCTCGTTAGCGTTCTATAACCTTTTAATAACCACGTCAACCTTAGTATCACGAACGCGTTAGAATCGGAATACCACCGTACTGATACTACTTCCTTTAGTTGCTTCCATCTTCGAAAGCATGGTCCTTCATATAGAAGTAAAAGAATTTATTGAGAGATCACTATGATCATGAACACTTGTTATATCGCATAGTTAGTACAGAAGGTGGCCAGCCTTTAGTACTTGACAAGCAATTAAACAATAGATGGTATCCTACTAGGCTTCTATCACACAGATAGATAGTCATTCGGCAATACCTCCCCTTCTGGAAGGGTTGTTCTTCTCAGCTTATATGAAATGAAAAGGAGAGAAAAGAACGAACTGAAGAGAATTGTATATATATAAAATATACTGCCACAAAATATCTGGCTTGGAATCTACCTCTGAACTATAGAGGTTTGTCATAGGAGAACAAATCATATACGTATATATATCAACATCAAGTATTATCGCATCACATTTCACATGCTTAAATATTTTTGCTATTCCGTCCATCATTCTATGGACCGATGCTCTTCCTCGAGCTTATACACAATCACCTTTGAAACTCCCTCGACATTGAAAATCGAATCTGGGATCTCATTCTAGACATCATCGTTACTAGAATTCTATGCTTGCATCACAACCTTCCTCGTATAGTCATACGACCCTCTATTGATAAGGAGGAATAAATATTCAATAGGTAAATAATCTACTTAATTAGTCTATTCAATGATAACTTATACATCACCATGACCCGATTAGTGGTACTCAATCTTAACATTCATTACAGTACAACTCTCACAGTTGTCATTGTCTCATTATTCATAGACTCATTGGAGCATTACTATGGTCTACCACTGACCTACTGTAGTCATTCATTTTCCATGAAATCTTCATATCTAACCATACAAAGTCCATACCTACCTTATCGAATTCTTCTAAGGAGTTAACATAATCACCATTCATAATTCATGAAGAACACTCCAGATCCTGGCGTACATTCATGACATGAAGCAGATAAAATTACAGAAGAGTTTCAATCAAAGCAACGATAGCAGGTTAATACCCTTCTTAATCATATGCCTTCAATAGAAGACTTAACTCAAAGGTTCGTTTAGTCCTTCTTGAAACATGGTCCTGGCTTATCTCAAGATAGTACCTTCTAAGATAGATAGCCTGCTCATGGCGATTACACGAATTAAACCTTTACCCAACTACTATTACGGTTGAGTATTGCACAGTCATCAGAAGGAATGTCAATCTCCCAAACCGTAATACAACCTTCCCGGCTTCAACCATCATCACTGTATTCCTCTCGCACGAGCGCCTATAATTATCCTCTTACATTTAAAGTGTCGGCCACCTCTTTGGCCTTTCCTGATAGTAAAATTTCCTTACAATCAATGTCATTTTAACCACCTCCAACTAAATTTTCTACCTCATTTCAATCACTGCTTATGTGAAAATGCTTTTCTTAAGTCCTGGTGAGAAGAAAAAAAAAATCACCATTTTTTTTCCATAAGTCATTGCCTTAGTCATTAGATGTGAACATTGCCACGACTGACTCTCAATCATACTTAGAACATCTTTTATCTTAGGCCCTAATGGCCCTGAACAATTTCGACCTTTACTGATTCGATCCATACTTTCTCGTGGTTTAACACGTACCCCACTTGGCATCATTATAATTACGTCATATTTCCTTTATCAATATTTTTACTCTTGAGAATTTTGAATATTACCTTTCTCCTTGTAAAACCTCTAAGGTTATCCTTGAATCGTTCCTCCTGTATTCCCTAGATACAGGGCATATCGAAATACCCTTTATTAATACTAGAACCATTGTCTATATGTTTCTAAAAATTTCCCCACTGATACTTAAAGGTTGTTATTACCTTAATCCTTTCCAATTCATACTGTCAAAACTCATACTATCCCTATTAAGGGTGAAATGCCAACCTTTATGCATTCCCCTAGGATTCATTTTAAGTTACCGATGTTCTATCTTTAATGCCACCTTTAAAAAGGTACATGCATCCTTCCATGGATAAATCAAGTCATATATCCCTGATAAGGGTGTCTTATTCAATCATTCCCCCTCGATAGTATATGCCTAATTTCACAATAACATCTGTATTCAAAATAAGGTCAATTAATATGGCCTCCAAAAGATAACTACGGTTATCTACTTTTCTTGCTTGATTTGGTAACGATAACAAGGATGTTCTGGAAGATATTGGTCGTGTTCAACGTGAACTTTTTCTTAATAATTCCGTATTTACTTTTGTTGTTTATCTCAACAGTCATCTCAATGTTGGGATATCTCTCATACCTGGCGTCTCCCTTCCTGGGTATCAAGCCACCGGTCTTACACTTCACATTCTTGAAGGTCACTTCCTTCATCCAATTTTCCTAATTTCTTACTTCCTTGTCTCCTCAGTCTATCCGCGTCTCAATATTTATCCTTCGAACTATCTCAAGGTTTCCTCAAATCCTCCCAACTTACAGGGGATAAAATATATGTATCTCTTATTCCTTCAATCATCAACTTTAACTCATGGTGAATCACCCTCATCCTGACGATTACATACTTTTCTATTTCTATTGCTACGAGTCTTTAGGGTTTCCTCATACCCAACTCCCTTATCATTCCTCAAACTCTATTGCCTTTATATTCCTTTCCACTTTAGTTTCTTTTTATTTTCCTTTCTCTTATCATTATTTCATGAACCCACTAATCATTGACTTCAAACATCACATCGTTCTGAGATTCTTGTCATCAGAACAAATCTTGACAACTTTTACAACTTAGATTCATATTTCATCATACTCGTCCGCCTTTGTTCTGACTCTAAAGCTTTTACACTATCTCCATAACCTTGGGAATTACTTTCCTGAAAACAATTGACTGAACTTTAATCAGTTTATTCTAACCTCTGGCTCCGTGCCTTTCTTGGTCTTTCACCAGTGGTGGCCCTTCTCCTAGGAGGGTAAGTGACAAAAATAGTCTTTTGTGATTCGTCCATCATTTAGAATCTCAAATGACTCTTATATTTCCTTTAGCCAGGCTATTGCCTCGACTGGGTCAGCTTGTTCCTTGGAACTCTAAGGGCTTAGCGACTTAAAGGTCCTGAAAGAATTTCTCACCGCATTGTTTCCTCAGGGTGGTGGTTGGGGATAATAGTCTAAGTTCTGTCTAGAAAGGTCCATAAATTTTCGTATAGGAGTACCGTCTCAGGTCTCCTTTCCTTACTCGACTTCTGTTTCCTTAGTCTGAACATTCCCTCCTCCTCCCCATAATCGGGGTCCTCCTACATATTTTAAATCCTCATTTTCCACTTCATCATGTTATGGGTTCCTTCTATCTTGATGGCGACCTCCCTGATTATCACGTTCAGGGTTTGCTCTAAATCTTATTCCTCAAACTGGCTTTCATCTAAGATCTCATCTTTAAGCTCTTGAACATTTGGAACCCAAATTCTGTAGGAATACCTCATTATTCCCTTATCATCTTTCTCGGTATTAATCTCTTATCTATTTGTTGGCTCTCTGCCTTCATTCATCACTTTTTCTGGCACAATCTGTTCTTTTCCAATAATTCGGGCTTTATTGCAATCTCAAACAGCTTTTCGGTACCGGCTCCGGTTACCTTCACTTCTATTTCCATTTTCTCAAAACCTCTTATAAACTCTCTCAAAGACATTATCATCTTGAGTCTCTCCTTTTTACTAAGGGCATCAGCCACCACATTGGCTTTCCCCGAATGATAAAGAATCTCATAATCGTAATCCTTGATTAGCTCTAACCACCTCATTTGGCGCATGTTGAGCTCTTTCTGCGTGAAAATGTACTAGAGCACTTATGGCTTAGGTAAATCTCGCACTTCTCTCCATACAAGTAGTACCTCAAATCTTTAGGGCAAAACTATTGCCACAAGCCCAAGCTCATGGGTGGGGATATCGAATTTTATATTCCCTTAATTGTCTTGACGCGTACACGATTACCTTGATGTGTTGTATAAGAAGCACCTTAATTCCTTATGCGAAGCGTCACTACAGATCATAAAATCTCCTTTTCCATCTGGAAATGCCATCATAGGGGCCGTCACCAATCATTGCTTCAGTTCTTAAAAGATGTTCTCGTATTTCTCTGTCCATTTGAACTTCTCAGTCTTATGAGTAAGCCGCGTTAAAAAGGCTACTATCTTTACAAACTTGAACGAACCTCTGGTAGTGACCGGCCAATCCTACCTCTGGTAGTCGCCCTAACCATGGTCATCAATTCCTCAGTGGTCCTTTATTCATTCCTATTAGGATCCTCCACGAGATCCTCCTCAGCAACAATCCCATCTAGGACAACATCCTCAATCACTACATCCTCAATATGAACATCATCCGGTCCTGCGTTAGGACGATCTATCGGATCCACAATCCGATCTCCAATTAGTAATAAAACATCATCGCGCTGTTGCTCCTCAATCTCAGGGTTCGGAGTCCCGCTACCATCTATGATAACGAACTACGCTTCTATCACGATATTTATAAGGGTTCCCATAAGGGTTTTAACTGTCAGTACTACGTTAGGTAGCCCGACTATGAACTTGGCAAGAGTTCTTATTATCTTAGTGAACTTATTATTTTAACGTCATATCATCTCTGAGGTTTATAACGCTTAGCTCTGATATAATTTCTGTAACATCCCCAAATCCGGGGTCGGGGATCCGGGTTGTCACGAGTTTCATTTCCCTTAATAACACTCAATCTTAATAAATAATCAACTACTCTGTACTGTGACCCCATAATAAACACACACACACCACAAGTTATAGTCTTAGAGATGAATATCCAAAAATAACACGAGTCATTTTATTCCAAAATTATATGCCATTACACCTTAAAAGGGTTTCTGAATAAATTTACATTTCTTTGCCATTATTACAATTGATAGAGATACATAAGTCTGGTACATCAAAAGTTGAAAGCCTAGCCTATTGGTAGTTCCTACCTCAGCTACAGCGACATCAACGCCTATAGGAAACTGCGGAACGTTTCCTATCCGCTCGCGAATTGGGAGCTTGGTCATGTTCATCTTGTCTATCTGATGTTGTGTGATGAAAGAAGAAAGCAAGGGTGAGCAACAAGCCCACCGAAATAATATGTATAATAATTAACAATATATGAGCATTCTCATAGTACTCATGAAAGTCTTGGTCAAGAAGAAATGAACCAAACTGATATCTTAACGCGACCAAGTCACAAAATATTCAGTATATATATACATATATACTTTTCACAATCTTTGAAATCCTCTGACATGTATAATATATACAGAGTTCCAGTTTATAACAGTATAAAATATCGTTGCAAGGTGATTTCCTATATCTAACCTTGTCTCAACGTTTTTACGAAAATCTTTGACATGCACAAGATAACCATTTACTAGATATAAGTTTAAAAGATGAAGTTACAAGATACTCCAATATACTTATATTCGAATACTGCTTGAACTACCACCGTTCAAGTTATAATCAGTTTCAAAAGTTCATCACCCATATGAGACTACAAGATAAGACTTGAATAGATTCAATCCTTGAAATATCATTATAAATAATGAAGTTACGAGATACTTCATTAAGTCCCGATATATATATATACACCTATATATATATACATTTCATACACTCCTTGAAAACCTCTGTTATGAAAATTATAAACAGAGTTGCAATATCCAATAAATTTCGGAAAGGAGAAAACCTTGGCATAAACCTGATATCTTGCTGATCAGGCAAAGATACCAATAAGTAACCTTTTCTACTAGTAGATGGACGACTTCCCCACTGGTCATCACCCTGGCCGTAATAGGACCTTATGCTGGACTGCCACTCAGCCACTTACGCATTTGATGGACTCCCACTGAGCCACTTACACTTTCATGGACGCCCACTGAGCCCATGTTGCTTATGCCGACTCAATAGATGGACTTACTTCCCGAACGTTGGGTAAGTAATCAATTTATTTATCAAAACAGCAATCTCGTTGCGAATATAAAATATACCCCAGAGCCGGATCCTTTAGATTTTTGAACGAGTATTCAAGTCCCCTTCAAAAAGGGAGATCTTAAATTTTAAAACGAGTTTTGGGATCCGCTCTAAACTTTAAAAGTCATTTTGAAGACTCGAAAACATTTTTAAGAATGTTTGGGGTACTGCTGATTTATTAAAATAAATCAGTCCCAATATATTAGAAAATATCTAAATATTATCATTTAAATAATATTCCCTTAAAGAATAATCTTTATACAAATAATTGAAGTAGAAGTTGTAAAACTTATACTTGAAATGAGTATTAAATAACCAAAGATATACTTATACGAAAGTACTAACTTTATTTGAATAATCAAAAATAAGTCTGATTATCGACACCTTATTCTTTAATAAAATAAAGAATATATCTCAGAAAATAATCGGAGTCATAGGTCCTCATATGAATATTCAAATAATATTCATTAAATAATATAAACTGAGTCATCTGTCCTCGAATGAATATTCAAGTAATATTCATTAAATAAAATAAAAGGAGTCATAAGTCCTCGAATGAATATTCAAGTAATATTCATTAAATAAAATAAACTTATCGAATAAACCTTATTCGATTAATAGTTTTAAAAACTATTCATATATATATATATATATATTATACTCGGGAGCCTCGCCTCCTGGTTTTAGAAAAAGTTCACCTTTTGCTCCCCTATACTAAGGGTATACGCAAATACCGCTTATCTCTAGCATAGATATTATGCAACTAATAAGCATTTGAACCAACAGATATATAAATCAAGAATATGAAACATGCATGCATATATACCATATCACATGCTACAATATATCGCAAGAATTTGCTAATAACAAATATGCATTTATCACAAGATCATGCATATACACATATACATCATAACAACAGTTATACGGGTAGAAAACTTCCCTGAGTGCTCCCGGATAGACTTAAGCTTAGAGTGGGTCCGATAACCTATGAACAACAACATAAGTCAGAATTAAACCCCGGTCACTTAAGAAACTAGACTTTAATCATTTAGAGTCATAACGTTCGCTTTCGCGCTTAACGATTCACTTAAGTCGCTCGAGTACCCTCGACTCCACCATTTTTAATAAATTAGCCATTAAGAGTTTTAAGGCGATTATTTCACGAGCACCTTACCAACTGCCTAATCCACTTTACATAAATGTTTCATACCCCAAATAGTCATTTAATGTCCTTAACCAAGGTTTCAAAGTAAGGCGAGGGGTAATGGTTCGGTCGCGAAACGCCGTTACATAAAATGGTCGTTTCTCCTAAACCGTACATCGGATTCAAACGAACCACATATCAAAACGAAGCTCGTAACATGAACTATCTAATCATGGCAATGGTAAAAACCTAACAGGGAGTTCTATGGTCCTGATGTTAAGAGAAAAAACAGTCTAAAGTAAATCGGACATTACGACGGCTATGTTTACGCGATTTCCCAAATTTTTACCATTCCAAATCATATCAATCCAACTACCAATCAACAACAACTCAAGATACACATCAATGCTACTGATTTCAGTCATAATCAGCTCAAGGATATCAATCCAATCATATATTATAACATCTCCAAATTCAACTAAACTACTTAACAATTAAGCTCGAATCTTGCTTATCATTCAAATTACTACTCATCCATCCAAACCATCCCCAAACTTCAACATTCAAACTTATTACTAAAGGGTGTGAAGATTTATACCTTTCTTGGAGGGTGGAAAGTTACTAGGAAGCCTTATGGAGCCTCCTACAAGCTTGATCTTTCCAAAGAAATCAAGAACACAAAGTTAGGCTTTAAAGTTTCTAAATTTCCGATTGAAAGAACTGTAAAAATGAGGGTCTTACCATGCTTATTTGGACGAGACTTGTGAACAATAGTTGTAGGCCATCTCAATACCTTTCCAACGAGCTATAGAACACAACATTTGAGTGACTATTGAAGGAGATATGGCAGTTTAAGTTGCTGTGTTTATTTTGGCCGAGAGCTTGATGAAGAAAAGGGAAGAGCTTTTGTGTTTTTTGTGATTTGTTTTGATTTGCCTTGGTTGTTTGACTTTTGTTTTGTTTTAATCATTTTTAACCATGAAAAAAAAATTGTGTGGTTATAAATCAACCACACTTCTTTCCCTTATGTCATGCTTTGGTCATCATGTGATGTCACCCTCCACACTTGTCCTCTTCTTGTTGGTTTGATGACATCATCATCCCTAACCTCCTTGATTAACTCTTAATTGCTTGCCTAATGACCGCTGATCTGTTATACGGTTCGCTTAACTTTCATTTTCGTTTATCGTTTGAGGGATCATACCCGGGATCTTATTACTTAGGTTTCTTTAACCTTTCTCAATACATTATATTCCTTTCATGATCCTCTCTTTTAATCCTTGAATTTAAATCCTTTTTATTCTGTTACCTTATACTCAATTTTTTCTGTAACTGGTAGATTTTTGGGAAAAATCAAAGTATTCGAATTTGGATTCTGACGATCTTTACATACACTTATTTATCATATAGAGTACTAATAATATCCCAGAAGATCAATAAAAGAGCCCCTACATAGTGTGGCATGAAAAATTTTCTTTTTTAGCATAATCAGCAAAACACTATTCATAAGGGTTTCAAAAATTCCAAAAATTGGGTTTATTACAAAAGGTTGAACAACTTTCTGGAAATAACTGTCAGTTATCTTAGGATACTGAAGTAAGCTTTACTCCTTGTACATTTGTCCGGGCTTGAAATCCTTGCCTCCTATTGAAACGGTTCTGAAAACTTCATTGTCCCTTTACCTTTTGGGACGTCTCACTTTCCCCTTCAATAATCATAGTTTTCTGAACCACGGCCGTGTATGTTGTCAGTTCAAATCATGCCACTCTGCTACGAATCCATGACTGCAATCCCTGCTGGAACCTCTTGGCATGTTTCTCATCAGTGTCAACCTATTCCGGAACAAACCTAGCCAATTCATTAAACTTGTCCTCGTATTCAGTTATTGACATATTCCCTTGCTTCAATTCCAAGAACTTGATTTCCAACTGGTTCTTCATATAGCGGGGAAAATACATTTCCATAAAAAGCTCGATGAACCTATCCCAAGTTACGACATCGTCGCCTTCTAGCGCTTTCTTGGACTCCCACCAATAATTAGCTTCTCCCCTCAGGAAGTAACTAGTAAAATCTGTTTTTTGGCCTGCTTCCACTTTTACCAGTGCGAACGCTTTCTCTATCTCCTACAACCATGCCCTAGCTTTAGTGGGATCCACTGTACCTTCAAATTCTGGAGGTTTAACCGACTAAACTGTTTAAAGGTAACAACATGTACAACTGGTGGTACTTGTGGCTCAGGACGAAGTGGCTGCTGTAATATTTGCTATTGGAATTATTGTTGCTGTTGTTGCATCTGCTGCCGCATCATTACCATTTGATGTTGCATTAGGTGAAACATTTGGACCATATGATGGTTATTGTTTTGCCCTTCAGTATTGTCATTGGATGACTCAGTTCTGGTCTTTCTTTTTGGTGCCATTTTTTTTATAATAAAACAAACAGTTCTTTTAATAACTTTGTTAAATGATTGAAAGTAAATAGGAAACAATTTATCTTGTATCAAAATGAAAAATTTAAATAATCTAAAACTTTTAACAATTCATTTGAAATAGTGTCGAAAAGTCTGAACAATGTCATTTTAAACACATCACTTATCTTTTTTTTATTAAACCAAATTTAAAAATATGAAAATACTATAAAACAGTAAGGTAAAAATAAATGTTGTAAAGGCTGTAAATTAAATAAATGAAAGAAAAGAGATTGAAAAAGGTTTATTTTATAAAATAAACACCCTCTGGTGTTAATTCTTGATACAAGAGGTCTATCATAACTGCTACTGATACAGGCCAAAATAGGGTACTACAGACATATCTAGTCTCGATATAACTATAGATGCCCCTATATACATATATCACATATGGTACAACACATCTGTCTAACTGGCCGATCTCAGAAGCCTGGTGGAATACGATCTAACTCCTGACGGATTGAATTCAAAACTGTCTCCACCAATCTCACTGTTCGGTAATACACTGCATCCGTATGAGTGTCCTCCTGGCTCAACTCTCCCAACTCCTGCGAAGCTGCCCAGTAAACCTGTCCGAGTCTCTCTCTCATCACGATGATGAAGCCATCTGACAAAATAACTATAACATAAGAAAAAGGCCACTTCCCATTCCTAGAACTTACAAATTCCTAATCTTAGAAATTAACAAAATCCTTATACTACTCTTATATCTTATGTGATCTCCCTATCTTGTCTTAATCTTAATGTTCTTGTTTCAGAGACCAAACCTAGTCTCTGATGCCAACTGTAACACCCTCTAAATCTGGGGTCTAGATCTGAGGGTTACTTGCCACTAATAACATTACTAAACCTGTACGATAATTATATAAACATATAACCAACCCCTTCCTACAACTACTCAGGATCTTTTAAGGTTAAAATATGAAAACAAGAACAAAGCACTACCTTTATTACAAATAACCCAAATTAATAGTTTTACAAGCCCTATTTATTACAAACCAGTTATCTACACAAGTTTTAGACTAAAATTCTTGTATTCAAACAATATCTATATCTATTTAAACTACACCTGCTCGGGCATCTCAAAACCCTCTTCTTGATTTAGAATTTAGCACCCATGGTGCCAGAGGGTCCCGCCTTCTGAACCGCTTGCTGACCACTCAAGTACGGATGGATTTCACTCTCGGTCTTAACTGAAAAAAAAGGTGAATAACAATAATAGGAGTGAGCCATAATTGCTGAACAAGTCCACAATATATATATACAGTATAAAGAGAACGATAAATGAACTGGTAATCTGATTGTTCGAGTATCCATATGTTTTTGCAAAGAATAATGAAGGCCGCTATCGGCGATTACCAATAAATTAGACTAGACACAAAAACGAATATATGCACTAAACCCCCTGATCAGTCAGGGTATAGTGCTGATCTATACCCAACTGTATAGACCCACCAACATATAGAGTACCCAGACACTATGGCCTAATAATCAAGGGTCCGGTTCATACCCGACCCATATAGTAACCATCTAGTCCATGGATTAGCATCCAGAACAATCGGTATGCTTTGATGTATCTCAACATTAAAATATTTTAGGATATATAAAGTGTATATTCTATTGGAATATGAATAGAGTATTCAGTGGATAAGGAGAAATCAAGAATCAAAGTGAAATATCAACAAAAGACCAATAACTATGTATCAGTGTATGTGAATAGGAAGTATCAGTGTTTACCAAGTTGAGAATTTGATAAGAAGAAAGTAACTCACTATTCTGAATTTAGAATAGGAAAAAGAACTTGCCTGATACTTATTTTACTTCAGTTATATCATAATTCTCATGCACATGTTGAATCCGTCTTGTTGGCACTGTATCTATCAAAGAAAGATACTTATTTATTTGGCATACATCGTAATCGTATCTCAGGTTGAGGCCACGTAGCCCTTATCGTCTAACCGTACGATTCTATCTGACTTGTATATAAATTATCTAACAATTAGGACTCAAGTAATCACATAAATCACATAGCACATAAGTCACATAGTCAATTTAGACTCAAAAGTATTCTTAGAATCGAAATCAGATCTATACTCGCATTAACAAACAATATTTGACTCATTTCATAATTTTCTGATATTTATTAGACTCGTATTTATAAATAATAAGGTTTGTAAATAAATAAATATCGCAAGCTGACTCGTTCCCAAAAAAATTAATATTTAACACTATTTTTAATGGAATCAGGTCATTTTTCTGAGTCTAAGGGCTTTCGTTTCGATTAAATAGGATAAACGGTTCAATTATTATTCAATAAACTAGAATAAATCAATTACTGTTCAAAATAATTAATTACTCAAAAATAATTGAACCTCAAATATTTTTTTAAATAATTATCTAGGAAAAATCAGATTAAAAAAATATTTTCCCTAATTTTTGGAATTAAATAGAATTTATTACAAATTATTTAAATAAACTGATTAATTATAAAATAATTAATCAATTTAGATAAATAATAATTAAATAAGAAATAATTAAATACATAAGTAAATAAATAAATTTTATGAATTTCTAAAATAAGAAAACAGTTTATATTTATTTATAAAATAAATCAAATAATTAATCAAATTAATTACTTGATTTACTAAATAAATAAAAACTGATTTTCTGAATTTATAAAAATTAAATTAAAATAAAATATGCAGAAACATGTTTTAAAATTGGATTTAGGATCTTTAAACATCAAAACCGGTTTTTATAAAAAGGAAAATGGGTCGGGTCTAGGTTGTCAAGAACAACCCTCCAGTGTTCTTCCCAACCCAGAACCAGGCGAGGTTTCAGCCACCGGAGTTTGATTCCGGCGAGGCTCAATTCGGTTTATCTGAAGTGATTTCAACCAATTGACCCCCCAAATACGTTCCCCAGAACTGAAGCATCAAAACCACCTTGCACATGATGATCGACGGTCCCCGCATCTCCTTCTCTGGCCAAATCTGTCATTGCCGCCGGCGAGCTCGACTTCCAGGTCCGGCGAGTCGTTATGGACAATCCAGGCACCGTTTGGATCGATTCTTACATCGATTTCATTCAGAATTTCATCAATAATAACAACCTCTAATTCTGATAACCCCTGTAGCTTAAACTCCGACCAAAAACCAATTCGACTATTTTGTACATGAAAAATTCTAATTTATAGCTTAAAATAAAGATTAAAACACCTACAATCGATCCCCTATCATCAAAATAACCTCATTTTATCTAAATTTAAAAATGAATTAATTAAAAAATTGCATAAACTCTAAAACTTGAACTACTAATTTAAGCTAATTTTCAGATTTATTTAATTTTAATAACTATTATAAATTAAATAATAAAAATCAGCTATTTATAGTGGTAATAAAAATACACCTAATTAAAATTTAGGCCCTAATTATATCCCTAAATAAAACTAATTGGCCCTTAATTAATTATTTTTGGGTATAAGTTTTAAATTTTTAAATATCCAATAAATACAAAATAAATGCCAAAAATTCCCAAAAATTGTGAATAATACAAAAATGTAAAGAAATGAAATACTTGATAATCCCATAATTCTATAAAAATAAAAATGTGATTTTTGTGGGGCTTTTGACACCCAAAGGGGTCTGGAAAAGTGATTTTTCGCGAAACGAGAAAATTTATAAAACGACTGGATGTTCAGAATATCAATATGGTATAAGCCATACTAGGAAAAATAAGGGCAATGATTTTGTATGAATTATCAGCTATTAAAATAATATTTGGGCCGTATAAGTTTTGATATAAAAGCATTATACTTAATGACCCATAACACATTTTGACAAAATAGAATACACGTAGCATATAACAGTTAGGGTTTATAATTCCATACACTTAATGACCTAAAAAACACATAAATCATCTTTATTATGATATAATACAAGCGTAATTTCTCAGTCGTTACATTAGCTCCCAAGCCTGAAAATTTCAAACATCATTGGAAATGCAAAGGTCTTAATCTCTCCCACCTTCTCTTTGCTGATGACGTCTTGTTCTTTTCTCATGGAGACAAAAATTCCATCACTTACATTATGAACAGTCTGACTCTCTTCTCAGAGTTGAGCAGTTTAAAACCAAGCATTCCTAAAAGCACTGTCTTCTTCAGCAACTGCAGTTCTGATCTCATATATTGGTTTGATAATCAATTCAACATCACTCATGGTCACTTTCCAGTAAAGTTCTTTTTGGTTCCAATGATTACCTCTAAGTTGAGCATCAATGATTGTATGCCGTTAATATCTAAAATATCAGATAGAGTTAACTCCTGGACCACAATATTCCTCTCTTTTGCAGGAAGAATTCAACTGTTGAGGGCAGTTTTATTTTCTATTCAAGCTTTTTTGTGCACACACTTTATTTTACCAGGGGCAGTGCATAAGCATATTCAGAAATTATTTACTTGATTCTTATGGAAGGGAGATATTGAAAAAACTGGATGAGCCAAGGTAAGCTGGGTTCAGGTTTGCTTACCCTATCAGGAAGGTGGTTTAAACTTAAAGAATCCTAGAGAATGGAACCAAGCTTTGATTCTTCAACTTTTGTACAGAGTGGTAAATTCATCTTCTTCATTATGGTCTGATTAGATTCACAATACGGCTCTCAAACGGAAGCATTTCTGGACAATGAGTGTGCCTTCAGATTTCTCATGGACTTGGAGAAAAATTCTAAATCTGAGAACAAAGGCCACTCAATTCCTGGATTATAGCATTGGCAATGGCCAGAACTTCTCGCTTTGGTTTGACCCTTGGTGGAACAGGAGATGTCTGACTCTCAACGACAAAGATCTTATAATTTCCCAATATGGCCTCACTTATTCTGCCAATCTTAGCGCATTAATCTCGACTGGAGAATGGATTTTACCAAGGCCGAATAGCAGAATTCATCACATCAACACAAACTTGTCCAACTGGATCAAAAGCTTCGACTATCCTACCTTTAATCTTGGTTGTAATGATAGTATTCGATGGAATGGTACTTCTCTTAATAGGAATAAAGCTTGGAACATCTGGGATGCTATGAGATTTCGGCTTCCAGATATTCATTGGCACCACCTTGTCTGGCATAGGCTTAAGGTGAATAGATACTCCCATCATCAATGGTTGATATGCCTTGGTCGTATTAGTACTCTTCACAGATTAGTCTCTTTTGGCATAAACTTGATCCATCAATGCTACCTCTGTATCAGTGGTGTAGAAATATGTGATCACTTGTTCAATAATTGGCCGTACAGTTGGTCAGTTCTCAACAATATTGCTTCCAGACTCCATCTTCCTAGCCCGAAGAACTCCTACTTAGAGACACTTCACTCTTGGGGTGGTATTATACCTCAACCTCATCAGAGTTTGGCCCTTCTGGTTCTGCAAATTTTTAGTTATCATATTTGGAGGGAAAAGAATGCTAGAAGTCATAACAATGGCGTTCTTAGTCCAGACATATTGTTGGATGGAATTCTTGTGGATGCCAAGACTAGAGTTTCTTCTTCGAAATGGTTGAACAAATTAGATTGCATTAACAGGTTTTATACTTGGCTTATCTAGATTGTATAGTTTACCTTTCAACCCTATTTTGCTTTCTAGGATCAATCTGTTTACCTCAAATTGCTTTTAGATAGTCCTCTATGTGGCATGTCACATAGCATGGGTCAATCCATGTGTATTCTTCTCTTCAGTTATATAAATACTAATTAGAATAATAAATAAATAAATTGAATAATTAATTCAATTAATTAACTAATTAATTTTATAAATAAATATGAATTATTTTCCGAAATTCAAAAATTATTTTTTTAGTTACTTAAATTGAATTATTATTTTGATCATTAATCAATTTATCTAAATAATTTATTTTAAATTCATTTAAATTCCAAAAATTATGAAAAAATCATTATTAATTCTGATTTTTCCTAAATAATTATTTAAAAATAAAATTAATATTTAATTAATTTGAATAACTAATTATTTTGAATTATTCTTATTAATTGAATATTAACTGAACCGTTTTTCCGTTTTAAATGAAACGAACGCTCCCAAATCTAGAAAAATGATCTGTTTCCGATAAAAATAGTTTGAAATCTTAATTTCTTTCGGAAATAAGTCGGCTTTCGATATTTATTTATTTATAGACCCGATTAATTAGGAATACGAGTCTAATAAATTCTAAAAATTAGGGAATGAGTCAGATATCGTTCAATAATGCCAATAATGACTCGATTTCAGTTCTAAAAATGTTTTAAAAACTAGGCTGACAATATGACTTATGTGCTATGTGATTTATGTGGTCATCCGAGTCTAAAATGCTAGTTAATTATTATACGAGTCAATTAGTATCGTTCGGGTAGACGATAAGGGTTACTTGGATTCGGATTGATATACGATTGAGGTACAAGTCAATTGAATTGGTATCTTTCCTTGATAGATATCTTTCCTTGATAAATACGAATCCAGTGAGGTAGTACAAGCCAGTGATAGATAGTAGTGATAGATTTGGAATATATCACATACCAGGAAAGTTTTTCCCTATTCTAATTCAGAATAGTGAGTTGCTATGCGTATTTCTGTATCTGATTCAAATTCCTAATACACTGAATTTTGATAAGCTTTATTCAAATTCACTAAAACACAATTACTGCTCTTTAATTATACTTTTACCTTGATTCTGATTATTCTGGATATGTTGAATACTATATTCATATTCCAATAGATTACACACTTTCTATATCCTGATATATATTTTGATGTTGGGATAACATCGAAGCATACCGCTTGTTCTGTATGCTCATTTTATGGACTGTATGGTTACAATTAGGGCCAGAGATGGCCGAACCCTTTGATATGAGGCCACAATGTGTCTGGGTACCCGATATAATTATGGATCTATACAGATGGGTATAGATCTGTACTGTATCCTGACTGATCAGTAGGTTACAATGCATATGTTGGTTTTTGTGTCCAGTCTAGTTTTTTGATAATCGCTGATAGCGACCTTCTTTATTCAATACAGAAATACACAGATGAATATAGAATCCGATTACCTATTCATATCCGATTCACTTGACTTTTTTATGATACTATATATATATATATATTTGTGGACTTGCTGAGCAATTATGGCTCACCTTTTATTGTTATTCACTTTATCTTTCAGTAAAACCTGAAAATGAAGCCTATCCACACTAGGGTAGTAAAGAAGCAAGTGAAAAGGCGGGACCCTCTGGCACCAAGAGTGTGACGCCCTCAATCTCGGGGGTTAGGAAATGAGGATCCGCACATCTTTTATTCTAATAATTAAATATGCATAAACCCCGATTAACTACTAACAGGATCAAACAGGATAAAGTATGAGACAAGATTACAACTATCAATCATAAAATATAACTTACAGCCCCAAAATATTATTAAATAACATAATCGATTCCGGCTGGGAACCGACAGATAACCCATTGTTTCTTTACAACTTTCCTTCTAAGCGCTTGCTCACTCAGAAATACCACTACCTACTCTGGAAACCGGAAGCCCTCAACACGATAGGGACCACTAGGTACGCTCTTACGAGTAGTGTGCCTAAGCCTGGCCATCTTCTTGCTTAACTGCCATGGTTAGATTAAAACAAAACATATGAGTATAAAACTCAGCAAGTAACTATAAAGCAGTTCTACGATACGAAATCCACAATATACTTTACCAATCTCAGAGCATTTTACTTTATTTGATCTAGGTGGCAGATTTCCATCTTTTGGGTTAAGGAAGGGCTATGAAGGAAAAATTTAAGGCTTTCAAGGAACAAGGCTCAACGCAGGGTGAAAGCCGACATTTATCACAAATCATTAAAGGATCAGATTAGACCTTTCAGGAAGAGGAAAGCAAACAATATTTCACTATATGGAATCAATCATATGTTCAACAGATTAAAATCAGGGTTCTCGAGCTTTAAGCTTCACATTAATACAATCAACTCTTTTCAAAACAATATAAACCATTTTCATTTTCAAGAATCAATTTGCTGAACAGAAAGTTTCAGTTCTCTTTTAAATAATCAATTAGAACCCTTGATTGGATCACTTTATCTTTCATTTCATTATAATACGGGTGATCAGCCCGTACCGACCTCCATCCGGTCTTTAAGGTACCAATCGGCATAATATCAGCCTTAAGTTGGACTAGCCCCGCTAGCCTCTTACCATGACTGGACTAGTCCCACTAGCCTCCTACGTCCCAATCCAATCCATCAGGAATTCATTTGGAAAACCTTGAGTTTGGAAAAAGATAAGTTTTCTAAATTCATTTTATCATTACCAAGAATATGAAATCATTCGGACTCTTTTGAGTCGAAACTCATTCTTAAGTCAAATTCCAAGAAAACAAAGTTTAGGGAGTGATTCAAAGATAAGCAAGGAACAACTCTTAAGGTTTTTAAATCAAGGATAATAGGGTACTTAAATTAGAAGGATCAATATCTGTTTCAGGAATCAGTAGGACATATGGTGATCAAGAAATAAGGTATCATTACGAGGGGTTCGCAAAGGTAATTATAGGGTTTATAACAGTTCATGGCTTAACAAATAACTTGAACAGAAAAGACGGGTTATCAAAGGGTTGAATCAGTAAGCTTATAAATAACAGTTTATCAAAATCAAAACGGGATATCTCAAATCATTAACAGTTCCATACTCTACATGGTATGAACAATAACCTCTTTATAACTTATTTTCACAAGTAATGAGAGTTACTTACATGAATTTGCTTTCCTGAAAGTTGAATTACTGCCACCTAGTATACCCTTTCCTTTCCTAGCCTGAATGCCCTCACGCTCCGAATCTACAATAAAAACCAAAATCTTAATCAGTTCTCAACTCTCGTTCCCAGAACGATCACTCAACACGATAACTCAATTATACCCTTGACTCGAGTATACGAATATAGCTTATACACATAAGCACATAGCATATCACACGTCATATATTTTACTCTTAACCTTTACACCTTTAAAGACTCGACCATCGCTTATAAACATCCTTATCTCATTTCGAAGTCAAATCGTACTTTATATTAGTACACATAGCTCTTTTTACTAGAAATTCTTATATGAATAAACAAACGGCAACACTTGCAATATCGACCCTAAAAGTCATCTTTAAGCCAACACGACAACTACAAATCAATTATCCCCTTTCTTTTTATACTTTAATTCGAACCAAATATAGCAAATTAAGCAAAAATCTCACTTACAATCCTTACTTAATCTCTATGATCAAATCAAGCATTTAAATTAGAATTGACCCCTTTTAAGTACTATAAACCATTCGGCCTTAATCACAATCACAATCAAACCAAGACATGCATCATCAATTCCCCTTTTAAATCAACATGCAATCTCATTTCTTCCTAGTTAAACTTAAATTATACGAATATCAAGTCACAAAAATCAATTTTCCTTCTTATTAGCACAAGGTCGAACCAAAACCTTCACCATGCAATCCCAAATTTGATTTCTCAAGCATCCAATTAAACATACAAGTCCAAATATCATAAAAATTCATTGTTATCAATTTAAAACTACTTAAATCACAAAAGAAACATAACCCTCATTGATACATGCATGCAAAAATTAAGTAATTTATCATCCAAACTCTCTAATTAATCATTAATTTCCAAGAGTGAACATCAACAAGTCATATCCATTACTAAAATCATTTTTGATCTTCTAAAAACCAAGATCCCATTCGGGTTTTCAAGAAGCAACACATGCAAATTTTTTTCTTAATCCTTAAATCATAAATCATCCTAATATCAACCCAAAATCACTTTAGTTAACAAAAATCACATCAATAACTTCCAAAAACCAAAACCATTCGGGTTTTCAAAATTAACATATGCAATAATCAAAAGAACAAGTTTTATGTAGTAGAGTTCAGTGGTTACATCATTACTCACCACCGGTTCACCGGAGTTCATCACCGGTGGCGGTGGCCTCACGGTGGTGCCCTCATTCGAGGGTGTCCAACCACGAAACCTCCGTTTTTCCATTAATTACTCAAAACAACTAACATGTACATCTTATATACCAATCATTTGCAAAGAATCATGCTTAAACAAGACGATTTCAACAATAACACTAAGAATTGAGAAGCTCTCGGGTAAACACACACAAACACACACATCGAGCTTTGCATGCAAGGGGATATACACACATGCACACTCTAATAACTACTTATATGTGTTTAACAAGAGATTTTGAGAAGGATTGGTGAAAGTTATCAAAGAAACAAGTAGTATACCAAGAGAGCAAAAGGAGAGCCGAGAGAGAGTAGCCGAGAGAAAGTGGAAAAGAAAGAGAGAAGAGAGAATGGGGTGCACGGGAAAAAGAAAAGAAAAGGGGGGGAAAGAGTTTATAAACAATCAGGGAAAAGGACAATTTAGTACTTTACTAATTCCCTTTTATGCTTATTTGATCCTTTCTTTTTACTCAAATACAATAAAAATCAAATATAAAATATATCTCTCTCGAAAAGTCAAAAATTATTGCAAATGACAATTTTAATACGTAGATCTTGAAATTAGCTTTCCAACCATTACTCATAATAAACTTTTGAGCGAACAGTTGATTTTATATGATTTTCGCAAGTTCGTGCTAGTAATAGTAATTTAGCACATAAAAATCAATTTAAAATACAACGACCAACAAATAAATCTGTCCACCATTTTTAAAAAGTCTCTAGGACTATTATGATAATAACAGAACAAATCCCATGTTTTTATCTTACTCAGATAATTTTATAAAAATGCGTGAAGGTTAAATAAACCTTTATTTAAATCAAATAATTCCTTTAAATTCATAAAAATGTCACAGAGTACATAGTCATGCACACAGACCAGCAATCACACATATACGAACACATAACAACTCAGGTCTGATCAGAGAATTTGTCCTTCTTTAATCTTTATCCTTTTCTACGCGTACCAGGTCACGTTCAACCTGACGGCCCGACGCTCAACGTTTCGATTACGCTTCTCATTAACATTATCGACCAACACGTCACTTAGGATGAAATACTTTATTTATACATTTATTTCACTCAATCACACATATTCCACATTTTATATTCTTTAAATCCTTATTAGGACGGGTTCCGTTCTACCTGACGGCCCGACAACACAGCTTAACTCCTAAGCTGACTCTTTAAATTGGAACGCTTTTACTTACGCTCCTATATTCTAATATACAGTAAAGATAATTTAATCAACACTTAATCACACATAATTATAATCACATCACATAAAGCATACTTTATTGACTTAATTACGTCGCAAAATTCTCAGTCGTCACAAAGAGTGCTAATCCCGATACAGAAAGAGAGATTTGAACTACCAAAATAGGTTTAGCTTAGATAGTTGTCGTGTGTGTTTGAATAAAATGAAACTAATTTTAAAACATGTTTAGATAGTTGGTTTATAATAAATAAAGGTTTGTAGGAATTTTGAATTTGAGAATGTAATAAAGGTATTGTTGTATTCTTGTCTTCATACCATAACCTTAAAGATCCTGAGTAGTAGTAAGAAGGGGTTAAATGTATGCTTATATAACCACTGTACAGGTTTAATTAAGTTAGCAGTTGGCATGTAACTCCCAGATCTAGACCTCGGATCTGGAGGGTGTTACAACCACTGCCACTAAATTTAAAATAATCACAACTGAAAAGTTTATGGGTATTTCAAATTATAGAGGCATGGTAGGTTCACTTTTATATTTAATAGCAAGTAGGCCAGATATAATATTTGCTACTTGTCTTTGTGCCAGATTTCAGGTTGATCCTAGAGAATCTCATTTAGTAGCCATTAAGAGAATTTTCAGATATCTCAAAGGAACACCAAAACTTGGCATTTGGTATCTTAGAGATTCTGGTTTTGATATAATTGGTTATTTAGATGTAGATTATGCAGGTTGTAAATTAGATAGAAAAAGTACAACAGGAACCTGTCAATTTTTAAGAAACAAGTTAGTGTCCTGGTTTAGGTAGGAAACAAAACTCAGTTTCTACTTCCACAGCCGAGGCTGAATATATTGCTGCTGGTAGCTATTGTGCACAGATTTTATGGATGAAAAATCAGCTATTAGATTATGGTCTACATGTGGACAAGATTCCAATTTTTTGTGACAACACAAGTGCCATTGCCAATACTGAAAATCCTATGCAACATTCAAGGACAAAGCACATTGACATCAAGTACCATTTCATTCGAGAACATGTCATGAATAATACTATGGAACTTTATTTTATTCTAAGTGGGAAGCAACTTCCAGACATCTTTACCAAGCCACTTGATGAGTTAACCTTCTCTAGGTTGATAAGTGAGTTAGGTATGCTTAATTATTCTTAAGGTATTTTGATGTCTAAGCAATTTGTAATGCAGCCAGAAATAAATTTGACTTTTCCTAAAAAGATGAAATTTTGGCTAAGTCAAAATTAATCTCTCGACAGATGTTCATTATCCATTGAGAATGAATATCCATTGAATTTCAGCATCCGTTGAAAGTCAAATATATTTCTGGGTACTTTATCGCTCGACGGATAATAGTACATTCTATATTCGTTGATTTGATTTAATCATAGCCGTTAATTCTACACCTTATCCGTCGAATCTACTTATAGTGTGTATGTATATGTCGATGGATAATCTTTAGAATTTTTACAGTTTATTTCATTTTTAAACGGCTATTTTTGGCAATGTTCATTGGGTACTTTATGGTGATTTGTAATTTTTATTTATTCATTTCTGAGAAAGTATAAAAGCCCCTTTTGACTTTTCATTTCATTTTTATCTTTCTCTTCATTTTCAAAGCAATTTTACTCTCTTCATCTCCAAAACCCTCGTTCTCTGTAACTGCTTACTAATAAAAAATGGCACCAGTAGTCAAGGTTATGTCTCAATCTGGATTTATCTATGAAAAGAACAACTTTGTGGCTCTAGTGGACAAGAGTGTTGCTAACTTTGAAGATTTCCACAAAATGATGAACTTCATTAACAACTGCAAATTGAAGTATGCCATGCTCGAGTCTCCATTGATTTACTGTGAAGTTATGGAGAAAATCTGGACTATAGTTGTGTTCAATTCCAAAGACAAGACTATTACCTTATCACTTAAAGGTAATGACTTCTGTATCAACTGTGATGAAATTCAATCTTGTCTTTAATTACCTGAAATTAACACTCCTATTCCACACTAGAGACACAGATGTGAGCACCATGCTTAAGTCTATGGTCTACTATCTTGATTCTACCCATTTAGGTGGAATTAGGAGAATGGGCCTTAGAAAAGAATGGAGCTTTCTCTATGACTCATTCATAAAAGTGTTTTCTGGTAAAATTAGTAATTTTGATGCAATTACTTCAACAATAATTAACATGCTTTATATGCTTCTAAATGACAAATATTTTAATTTCAGTTATCATGTCATATTAGAATTAGGGTATAAGTTAGGAGATATCAAGAAAAGGTCGAAGAATATATATTATGCTAGGTTTCTTCTGATGCTAGCAAATCATGTTTCTAAAGACCTCTTGATTGAGAACCCCAACAACAAGCTTGCTTGTTGGGTACAAGAAAATAGGGTACTTGCTGTGTAACGCCCTCCAGACCCGGGGTATAAGTTCGGGGGTTACTAGCTAATCACCAAACCTGTACAGCCTGAATAATAATTAAACATATATATAAACCTCTTTAACACTAACCAGGATCTTTTTAGGTTGAAGTATGAAAACAAGAACCACACTCTACTTTATTACAAACCCAATTTAGATCTTATAAACTATCTTTATTACAAACCATTTTCTAACCAGTTTTAAACTACTTTTCTCATTTATTCAAACACACATTAACTATCCACACTACACCTGCTCAGGCAACTCAAAGCTTTCTTCCTGGATTGGGATCAACACCTTGAGTATGAGAGGGTCCCGCGGCTTGACTCGCTTCTTTACCACACGAGTCCTGATAGGTTTCCTTTTTCTTCATTACTGAAAATAATAAGGTGAATAACAACAAGAAAGGGGTGATTCATAAGTTGCTCAACAAGTCCGCAATATATAAGCATTGCTATAGTAAGTTAAATGTACCGGTAATTTGGTTACATCTGCAAAGATATAACTTCACGAGAAAAGAACCAAGGCCACTATCTGCGAATACAACTGAACTAAACTGGACACAAGTTCGCACCTATATTTTGTTGATCATCCAGGATATAGTGCAGATCTACACCTCAATATATAGATCCATTCGGGTATCCAGGCTCTTCGGTATAACACAAGGATCCGGTTATTTCCCGGTCCTTAGGATCAAGTGTAAACCTGATCCCCATCGTCACTATCCAGTCCATAGAGGAGCAACCGGAATGATCGGTCTGCTTTGATATATTCCAACACCAGAATATATCAATAGGTGTGTATAACTATTGGAATATGAATAGAGGATTCAACAAAAAAGGAGAAATCAGGAATCGAAATGAAATATGAATTAAGGAATAATAATTGTGTATCAGTGTCTGTGAACATGAATCATAAGTATACAATTGCAATAAGAATCTGAAGTAATTTCACTATTCTGAAATTAGAATAGGGGAAAAACTTGCCTTTCACGCGGTCTACTCCAAGTACTTGACCGTCCTCTATCACCGTCTCGACTTGCCTTGCTGGATTTGTTCCTATTAAAGAAATAGGCTTATTTAGTCATCTCGGACCTCAATCGCGTCTCAAACCGACTTCATATAGTCCTGATCGTCTACCCATACGCGTGTTATTAACCCGTATACTCATTATTAACAGATAAGACTCGATTAACCATATATTTCATATAAGCACATAAGTTACATAGTCATTCTAGGTTTAAAATAATTTTTAGAATTATAATCGACTCCCTATTCGCTTAACTGAACATTATCTAACTCGTTTCCTATTTTTTCAGAATTTATTGGACTCGTCTCTATACGCAATAAGGATTATAATTAAATAAATATCAAAAGTTAACTGGTTTCTAAAAGAAATTAGGATTTAATACTATTTTAATGAAAATAGATCATTTTTTAAGTCAAAGGGCTTTCGTTTCGCTCGAATCGGATGAACGGTTCAATTTTTATCAGATAAATACAGATAAATCAATTTATTATTCAATATAAATAATTATTACTAATTATTGAACCCTAAAAATATTTTTAAATAATTTTTTTGGGAACAATCAGAATTAAAAATGATTTTTCCATAGTTTTTGTAATTAAAATGAATTTATTATTATTTATTGAAAATTATCTGATTAATTATCAAAATAATTAGTCATTTTTAAATAATAAATAAATAATAAATAGTTAAGAAAATAAATAAATCCGATTTTTAGAAAATATTTTAGAATTGTTTATAATATAAATCAATTTATTAAATAATTAATTAATCAATTTATAAAATAAATAAAATCTGATTTTATAATTAATAAGAATAAAAATAAATATAATTTTTCCAGAAACATTTGTTAGAAATTAATCTCTGACAAATATGGGTCAAAACCAGGTTAAAATTCGGGTTGATTACGGGTCTGGAAGAACAAACCGAGTCACCAAGAACTTGCCGGAAATTTCCCAGATTCCGGTGACCGGTTTTACTTCCGGCAATTAACAACAACACCGTTTGGTGTGTTTTTCACAGGGTTTCAATTCCAAATCAACTTAGCAGTCTAACTGTGGCCAAAACGAACCAAAAACATCCACTAATCTATAACTCCAGAGAAATCAAGCAAAACTCCGGCCAAGTATCGAAGTCACAGAATCGTACATGAAATTTTACGTTCAATAGTGAAAATCAATGCTTATAAACTGTATAATCAAAGCCCTATCCTCTAAACAACCTCAGCTTTCTCTAAAATCAAATACGATCAATTGAAAATTAGGCATAAACCGTAAAAATTGAATATCACTATCCAAGAATCATTTATTCAATTAAATACCATTAATCGATTGTAAATCATCATATGAAGCTATATCAATCATCAAATCATCCTAATAAACCTAGAATCAAAAAGTACCAAATCGGCTATAAACCCTAGAAATCAAAAATCAAAAATAACGAATTAAAACATGAAATTGATGGTAGAAACAGAAAGAACAGATTAAAACCTTCAATTTGGGTACTTGAATCACACGATTTGATGCATAAATCAGCTTGAAATCACAGCTTGATTATTCGACACGACCCTGGTATACCCGACCCGAATTTTAGAGAATTTTAATTATTTTTCTGGTTTTCAGTAATTAATTAATAATAATTAAATAAAAATTAGGCTATTTATAGTAGTAAAATTAATACTCCAAATTAAAATTAAGGCCCTAATTATACATCTATTAAAATTAATTGGCCCCTAATTTTATAATTTTTGAGTATTAAATTTTAGTTTTTAAATATTTTATATTTACAATATATATGCCAAAATTTCCCAAAATTTTTGAATAATTCAAAAATACAAAGAAATGGTATAAATAAAAGTCTTATAATTTTATAAAAATAAAAATGTGATTTTTGTGGGTGGTTTTAATACCCAACGGGGCCCGGAAAAGTCATTTTTTGCAAAATGAGAAAATTTATAAATTATCTAGATTTTCAGAATAATGTGATGGTACAAGCTCTTTTATGAAAAATAAATCGAATTATTTTATTTGAAATATCAGTTATAAATTCATAGTCCGAGTCGAATAACTTTTCTTACGAAGGCTTTAAATACGAAATAAATTATCCGAAAAATATCCTAAAAATACCTGGACAATACAGAATACACATAGCATGTAATAATTAGGGTTTTATAACTAATTACACATAAATGACATATTAAAGTACATAATTTATCATTAATACGATATAATACAAACGTAATTTCCCAGGCGTTACAACCTTCCCCCTTAATAGGATTTTGTCCTCAGAATCTCGCTAAGAAAACAAATGAGGATACTTTTCTAACATTTCACTCTTAAGTTTCTAGGTTGACTCTTCAACCATAGGATTTCTCCACAAGACTCATACTAAATACACAAATTTATTTCTTAATACTTTCTCTTGCCGATCTAGAATTCTTAATGGTTGTTCTACATAAGACAAATCAGGTTGAATTTCTATCAGCTTGTATTCTATTACATGTTTAGAATCAGGATTATATCTCTTAAGCATTGACACGTGGAATACGTTATGAATATGTTGCATGTGAGATGGTAAAGCTAATTCGTACGCAAGTTTCCCGATTTTCTTCAAGATTTCAAATGGACCAACATATCGTGGCTTTAGTTTACCCTTGTTGCCAAATCTGGTCAATCCTTTCCATGGTAATATCTTGAGTAATACATGCTCTCCTTCTTGATAGTCCATATCTTTCCTGGCTTGATCCGCATATTTGCGTTGTCGATTTTCCGCTACTTCAAGTCACTTTCGGATAAGCTCTATCTTTTCTTTAGTTTGATGGATCAATTCTGGACCTAGAACTTTGCATTCTCCAACTTCATCCCAATACACCGGTGATTTGCATTTTCTTCCGTATAAAGCTTCATAAGGTGTCATTCCAATACTCGCGTCATACCTTTTATTATAAGACAATTCAACTAACGGTAAATGCTCGTCCCAACTACCTTTGAAATCAATCGTACATACTCGTAACATATCTTCAATGGTTTGGATAGTTCTTTCAGTTTGTCCGTCTGTTTGCGGATGATAAGCGGTGCTCATGTTTAGTTTATTTCCAAGACATTCTTGAAATTATCTCCAGAATCTTGAATTGAAACGTGGATCTCGATTAGATACAATAGATACTGGGACTCCATATCGCATTACAATCTCCTTGAGATATAAGTGCACTAACTTGTCGAGTGAAAATCTTTCGATGATTGGTAGAAAATGTGCTGACTTTGTTAGTTTGTCGATAATCACCAATATTGCGTCATGATTCACTCTAGTCCTTGGAAATCCTACCACAAAATCCATGGCTAAATGTTCCCATTTCCATTCTGGAATATCCAGTGGCTGTAGTAATCTACTTGGACGTTGATGTTCTGTTTTAACTCGCTGGCATATGTAGCATTTACTTACCCACTCTTCTATTTCTTTCTTCATATTTGGCCACCAAAAACTTTCCTTCAGATCTCGATACATTTTTGTACTTCCTGGATGTATGGAATAACTTGAACCATGAGCATCTCGTAATATTTCTTCCTTCAATTCTGGTACGTTAGGTATCTAGATTCTTGATGAAAAGCACATAATTCCTTCATTATCCTTCTAAGTTGTGATTTCTTCACCAGTTAGGTTATCGTCATCTTGACTCATCACTTCTTCTTGACATCTTCGAATTCTTTCCAACAGTTCTGGCTGGAAAGTCATTGCATGAATAGCTTCAGTGGATTCACTTGGAATACGAATTTCAATTTCCAATTTCTCAAATTCTTTGGTTAATTCTCCTGAAGAAGTCAACAAATTTAATTTTTCTTTCCGACTTAGCGCATCTGCTACGACGTTCGCTTTTCCTGGATGATAGCTGATTATAACATCATAGTCCTTGATCAACTCTATCCATCGTCGTTGTCTCATGTTAAGTTCCTTTTGCGTAAAGATATATTTTAAACTCTTATGATCCGTGTAGATTTCACTTTTTTCTCCGTAAAGATAGTGTCTCCATAGTTTCAGTGCGAATACAATTGCTGCTAATTCCTGATCATACATAGATAATTTCTGTTCATGAAGTTATAATTGTCTCGAAGCATATTCAATTACATTACCGTGATGCATTAATACACATCCCAATCCTCGATATGAAGCGTTGCTGTAAATAATGAAATCTCCTTGCTTATCTGGTAACACAAGTATAGGTGCGGTTACTAACCGATTCCTTAATTCTCGAAAATTTCTTCACACTTGTCATCCCATACGAACTTTTCACTTTTTCGAGTCAACTTGGTTAGTGGCGATGCTATCTATGCAAAATCTTTGACGAATCTTCTGTAATAACCTGCCAATCCCAAGAAACTTCTGACTTCTGTCAATGTCTTTGGCCTTTCCCAATTTAGTACATCTTCAATCTTCGCTGGATCAACTTTAATTCCTTCCATGCTGATGTTATAGCCCAAAAATTGTACTTCTTTCAACCAAAATTCACATTTCGAGAACTTCGCGTAAAGCTGTTCCTTTCTTAAAATTTCCAAAGTAATCATCAAATGCTCGACATGTTCTTCTCCAGTCTTCGAGTAAATCAAGATGTCATCAATAAATACAATCACAAACTTGTCCAAGTACCTCCTGAATACCCCGTTCAACAAATCCATGAATGTTGCTGGTGCGTTGGTCAGTCCAAATGCCATTACGAGAAACACATAATGTCCATATCTAGTAAGAAAAGCAGTCTTGGGAATATCTTCAGCTTTGATCTTCAATTGATGGTACCCTGATCTTAAGTCTATCTTGGAAAACCATGCGGCTCCTTTTAGTTGGTCAAACAAATCATCAATTCACGGCAAAGGATATTTAATCCTGATAGTCAGCTTATTCAGTTTGCAATAATCGATACATAGTCGCATGCTGTCGTCTTTCTTCTTCACAAACAACACCGGTGCACCCTATGGGGATACATTGGGTCTTATAATTCCTCTGTCCAGAAGATCTTGTAATTGCTTTGACAATTATTTAATTTCAACCAGCGCCATCCGATATGGATCTTTTGAAACTGGTTCTGTACCTGGCATTAAATCGATAGTAAACTCAATTTCTCGGTCTGGCGGCAAACCTGGAAGTTCATGTGGAAAGACGTAAGCTAGATAAACTTCACATCCCTGTCGTAGCAACGACTTAGTCTGCATCATTTTCAAAAATTTCTTTCGCTGTTTCTCTCCTTTAAACATTACCATTGCATTTTTTACAGTTCGTAATTTCACTTTCTTATTCACACAATCAATCGGGGCATTATGACAAGCTAACCAATCCATCCCTAAAATAATATCAAACTCTCCTAACTTGAAAGGAATCAAGTCCATAGAGAAGTGATGTCCAGCTATATCGATATCACACTCGGGACATACTCGATCTACAGAAACTTGGTCGTCATTCGCTAATTTTATTATTAACGTCCCGCCTAACCATTCAACTTCGTAATATATCATATCAATGAATTCTTCAAAAATAAAAGATCTTTTAGCTCCGGAATCTATCAATACTTTTGCATCTACTGAGTTTACTGAAAGCGTACATGCAATCACACTAGGACTCTGCACAACTTCCTTCATTGTTATGTTAAAAGTTCTTACTCTAGACTGATTGTACTGTGGTGGTGGAGGTAATGCCAACACTTTTGGAACACTTGCTGCCATAGCGGGTCCTCTACAATCCCTAGCAACATGTCCTTTCTTCCCACACTGGAAACAAGTAAAATCTGATCTTCCCACTGGACATTCATTGGAGTAGTGCCCTTTCTATTTGCACTTGAAGCATGTCACATTTGCCTTGATACAGACACCCGTATGTTTCTGATCACATGTTTTGCAGTACGGCAGTGGGGGTATGATAATTCCCTGATGGTTGGGAGCTTGGAAACGATTACCTTCTCTCTGGTTGCCTTGTCCCGTGCTTTTGAAATTCATATTTGTCTGGGCTTGAAATTCTTGTTTCCTGTTGGAACGGTTCTAAAAATTTCTTTGTCCCTTTTCCTTTTGGAACCTTTCACTTTCCCCTTTAATAATCATAGCTTTCTGGACCACGGCGGTGTAAGTCGTCAATTCAAAAACTGCAACTCGGCTACGAATCCATGGCTGTAATCCCTGTTGAAATCTCTGTGCCTATTTCTCTTCAGTATCCACTTGTTCTGGAACAAACCTAGCCAATTCAATAAACTTGGCTTCATATTCCGACACTAGCATATTTCCTTGCTTCAATTCCAAAAATTTGATTTCCATCTGGTTCTTCATATAGCGAGGAAAATACTTCTCCATAAATAATTCCGTAAACCTACCCAAGGTCACAATATCTTCATCTCCTAAAGCTTTCCTGGATTCCCACCAATAATTTGCTTCTCCTTTCACAAGCGCAAACACTTTCTCCATTTCTTTCAACCAAACCCCAGCCTTAGTAGGATATGCTGTATCCTCAAACTCTGGAGGCTTAACTGACTGAAACTGCTTAAAGGTAACAACATGCACAACTGGTGGTAACTGAGGTTCTAGATGGGGTGGTTGTTTTAACATCTGTTGATGAATCTGTTATTGCTGTTGCTCCATTTGCTTCTGCATCATTACCATCTGTTGTTGCATCAGATGGAACAGTTGGTTCATAGTGTCATTAGTCTGTCCCTCAGAGTTGTTGTTGGAGGTTTCAGTTCTGGTCTTTCTTTTTGGTGCCATTTTCTGATAATAAAACAAATAATTCTCTTTAATTATTTATTAAATAGTTGAGGAAGGATAAATAAATAATTTATCTGGTATTAAAATAGAAAATTTAAGCAATAGATAATGAAAAGGAAACAATTTGACTGATTTTCAAACAAGAAATTTGAATGATTTGAAATTTAAACAATCAGTTGAAATGATTTTATAACTTGAAATAAAAATAATGATACATTGTTTTAGATTAAACAGAATTTAAAATATGGAACTCTAAAATAATAAAATAGATGTAAATGTTGTAAAGACTGGAACTTAAATAAATAAAAAAAGTTGAAAAAAGTTTATTTCATATATATGACACCAGCCTCAGGTGTAAATGCTTGATACAAAAGTCTCGGTTAGATCTGTCATGGCTACTGCTACTATAAGTCAAACTAGATGCTACACTCATACATACTAACCATACTGTACTAGGCTGCATCTATCTACATATGTCACATATACTACACAACTAGTCTCCCACTTTCAGATCTCAAAACCCTGGTGGAATGCGCCTCAACTCATCATGAAGTATCTCGATAACTGGTTGTGCCAAACCGGTAGCTCTATAAAAATCTGCATACCAATACGGCCCATCATGCATCAAAGCATCCAACTCAAAAGTAGCACTCATCATTGTCGACTGAAGCCTATGCCTCATCATGTAATCTGGCTGAAGTGCAGCTAACGGTCCTCTATCTCTCTGATCAAACAAACATATGATCTCTCTACACTGAGATCTCCAATACTCAACATCCTCTCTCACCACACTGTACTCATGATATGGAATCATATATGGCTCTGCAACATGTCCTACAGACTCCTGTGATGGAACTCTCGGAATCCCTGCAACACCCTGCTGTGGTAAACCCAATTGTAATCCCCCGTCGTGCTCACCCATCCCTTCAACCGGGGCTATCTGAAACACCTCTGCTCTGGAGCATGCACCTGTATAGGAGGTAATACTGCTGGTGGAAACTCCGGCTCAACTCTGGAATGAACTGATACTCTATCGGGAGTGGAGGTGGAAGCATCGGCTCAAAGAACTCTAACAGATCAAACATCTCTACTAGATCTAGAATCTACTCTAGAGCTGGTGGTGATGGCTCCTGGGATAGTGGTGGTGGTGGTGGTGGTGGTGGTGGAAGTGGTGGAAACATCTGTGCTGACACTGGCGGTATAGCTGGTGCAGCTGGTCTAGTAAATGTCCTCTCGGAAGATCCTGATGATGCTATCTGCTAATATAACAAGGAAAGAAGAAGGGTCACTTAACAATCCTAGAACTTATACCTTCCTAATCTAGACTTATCTAAATCCTAACACTACTCTTCCTATCTTACTATTCCTATCTTGATGTGATCTTTCTATCTTATCTTAATCCTAATGTTCTTGTTTTCAGGGACCTAACCTACAGCTCTAATGCCAAACCTTTAAAGCCCTCCAGACCCGGGGTATAAGTCTGGGGGTTATTAGCTAATCACCAAACCTATACAACCTGAATAATAATTAAACATATATATATATAAACCCCTTTGACACTAACCAGGATCTTTTTAGGTTGAAGTATGAAAACAAGAACCACACTCTACTTTATTACAAACCCAATTTAAATCTTACAAACTCTCTTTATTACAAACCATTGTCCAACTAGTTTTAAACTACTTTTCTCATTTATTCAACCACACACATTAACTATCCATACTACACCTGCTTAGGCAACTCAAAACTTTCTTCTTGGATTGGGATCAACACCTTGGGTATGAGAGGGTCCCACGGCTTGACTCGCTTCTTTACCACTCGAGTCCTGATAGGTTTCATTTTCCTTCTTTACTGAAAAAAATAAAGTGAATAACAACAAGAAAGGGGTGAGCCATAAGTTGCTCAACAAGTCCGCAATATATAAGCAATGCTATAGTAAGTTAAATAAACTAGTAATTTGGTTACATCTGCAAAGATATAACTTCACGAGAAAAGAACCAAGGCCACTATCTGCGAATACAACTGAACTAAACTGGACACAAGTTCGCACCTATATTCTGCTAATCAGCCAAGATACAGTGCATATCTACACCTCAATGTATAGATCCATTCGAGTACCCAGGCTCTTCGGCCCAACACAAGGATCCGGTTATGCCCCAGTCCTTAGGATCAAGTGTAAACCTGATCCCAATCATCACTATCCAGTCCATAGAGGAGCAAGCGGAACGATCGGTCTGCTTTGATATATTCCAACACCAGAATATATTCACTATTCAAAAATTAGAATAGGGGAAAACTTGCCATTCACGCGATCTACTCCAAGTACTTCACCCTCCTCTATCACCGGCTCGACTCTCCTTGCTGGCTTTGTTTCTATCAAAGAAATAAGCTTATTTAGTCATATCAAACCTCAATCATCTCTCAAACCGACTTCATATAGTCTTGATCGTCTAACCATACGCGTATTATTAACCCGTATTCTCATTATTAATAGATAAGACTCAATTAACCATATAATTCACATAAGCATATAAGTTACATAGTCATTCCAGGTTTAACATAATTTTTAAAATTAAAATCGACTCGCTATTCGCTTAACTAAACATTATCTGACTCGTTTCCTATTATTTCGGGATTTATTGGACTCAACTCTATACACAATAGGGCTTATAATTAAATAAATATCAAAAGTTAACTGGTTTCTAAAAGAAATTAGGATTTAATACTATTTTTAATGAAAATATATCATTTTTCTGAGTCAAAGGGCTTTCTTTTCGCTCGAATCGGATGAATGGATCAATTATTATCAGATAAATAAAGATAAATCAATTTATTATTCAATATAAATAATTATTACTAATTATTGAACCCCGAAAATATTTTTAAATAATTATTTGGGAAAAATCAGAATTAAAAATGATTTTTCCATAATTTTTGGAATTAAAATAAATTTATTATGATTTATTTAAAATTATTTAATTAATTATCAAAATAATTAATCATTTTTAAATAATTAATAAATAATAAATATTAATAAAACAAATAAATCTGATTTTTAGAAAATATTTCAGAATTGTTTATAATACAAATCGATTAATCATTTAATTAAATAATTAATTAATTAATTTATAAAACAAATAAAAACTGATTTTATAAATAATAAAAATAAGAATAAAAATTAATTTTCCAGAAACATTTGTCAGAAATCAATCTCTGACAAATATGGAACAAAACCGGGTTAAAATTCGGGTTGAAATCGGGTCTGGAAGAACAAACCGGGTCACCAAAAACTTGCCGGAAATTTTCCAGATTCTGGTGACCGGTTGTACTTCCGGCAACCCTTTTTCAGGCCAAAAACAACATCATTTGGTGTGTTTTTCACAGGGTTTCAGTTCCAAATCAACCTAGCAATCTAACTCCGGCCAAAAAGAACCAAAAACATCCCGTAATCTGCAACTCCGACGAAATCAAGCAAAACTCCGGCCAAGTATCGAAATCACAGAATCGTACATAAAATTTCACGTGCTGTAGTGCAAATCAAAGCTTATAAACTTTAAAATCAAAGCCCTATCCTCTAAACAACATCAGCTTTCTCTAAAATCAAACACGATCAAATGCCTTAAGCGTTGGCTCAGTTGGTTAAAGAGGGGATAACTATCCTCTTAGTCACAAGTTCGAATCCCATGGGAAGAGAATTTATGATTATGCCTCCTGAGTCAGAGGTTGTCGCTTAAATGCGGTTTACCTTGCTTCACATGGTTTGCAGGCTATTACGTGAGCCCGTAGGGTTTACCCAGTGTGCACCCGAAGGGTAGCGGCTGCGGGTTACCTACGTTAAAAAAAAATTAAACACGATCAATTGAAAATTAGGCATAAACCGTAGAAATCGAATATCACTATCCAAGAATCGTTAATTCAATTAAATACCATGAATCGATTATAAATCATCATATGAAGCTAGATCAATCATCAAATCATCCTAATTACCCTAGAATCAAAAAGTACCAAAACGGGTATAAACTTTAGAAATCGAAAATAAAAAATAACGAATTAAAAATATAAAATTGATGGTAGAAACAGAAAGAACATATCAAAACCTTCAATTGGGTACTTGAATCACATGATTTGATGCAGAAATCAGCTTGAAATCACGGATTGATTGTTCGACCCGACCCTGGAATACCCGACCCGAATTTCAGAGAATTTTAATTATTTTTCTGATTTTCAGTAATTAATTAATAATAATTAAATAAAAATTAGGCTATTTATAGTATTAAAATTAATACTTGTAATTAAAATTAAGTCCCTAATATTACATCTATTAAAATTAATTGGCCCTTAATTTTATAATTTTTGAGCATTAAATTTTAATTTTTAAATATTTTATATATACAACATATAGGCCAAAATTTCCCAAAAATTGTGAATAATTTAAAAATAAAAAAATGCTATAAATAAAAGTCCGATAATTTTATAAAAATAGAAATGTAATTTTTGTGGGGTTTTTTAACACCCAATGGGGCCCGGAAAAGTCATTTTTTGCAAAACGAGAAAATTTATAAAATATCTAGATGTTCAGAATAATGTGATGGTACAAGCCGTTCTATGAAAAATAAAGCCAAATATTTTTATTTGAAATATCAGCTATAAAATTATAGTCCGGGTCGAATAACTTTTGGTACGAAGGCTTTAAATATATAATAAAATATCCGAAAAATATCCTAAAATACTTGGACAATACAGAATACACATAGCACGTAATAATTAGGGTTTTATAGCTAATTACACATAAATGACATATTAAAGCACATAATTTATCATTAATACGATATAATACAAATGTAATTTCCCAGGTTTTACATGCTGACTTGAATAGGAACAACCTCCACAGTGATGTGCCTCTTAACTACCTTGCCAATCATGGAGGCACCTCAGGTAAGTGAGGTGAATGTTCTTATCTCAACCCAATCCCAACCTCAAATTTCTTTGAATTCTAGTGTGGCTATGGCATATGTGAATGTGATCAAACAGATGCCTACCCAAACCACAAAACCTAAAACTTCAAAATCCAAATGAAAGAAACCACACTCTAGTTCCTATAAAAAGAAACTAGTTTTAAAAAGTACCACATCACATGAAGGGAGTTTGAAGGGTAGTAAGAAAGGTGAGGGACAGGGTGAACATCAAAGAAGTCCTAAGGACAAGGTGAGAGAGGTGAGTGTATCCCAGCCTAGCCACACCACACTGTCCCAACAGGCTGTGGTGCTTAAAAAGGATATTAGCACATTTCTAGTTGCATCCTCCCAAAAGGATGTAACTATTGAAAATAGCTCTTCTCCAAGAGCACAGAATAAGAGGGGTAAGGACACCATAGACTAAACTCAAAACTATATCAGAAACAAGAAGTTGAAACCATTGGGGGGGTCACAGGGTGCACACATTGTGCCTACTGCAGTCAAACACTCAGTTCATGCATAATCTCAAAGTCAGATTGATGTGGCTTCAATAAATGTGGAGTCACAGCCAAATTCTCTCACAATTGAAACACCTCACACATACAACTCTCCCACAAAATTACTAGATGTGGATATGATAAACACATCAATTCCTGATTCTCCATCTTTAAAACTCATGGATGAGTCAAAATCAAAAGAAAGTGAGCATCATCTTATTGATGATTTGTTGGCTCACTTGTTCTTTCTTTCTGAAACTACTGATAAGTCTGTGCAAACAAATCTCAAATCAATCACCACAGACTCAACTGTAATTTCAACTCCTAACTCTTTCATTTCTACCTTTTCGATGAATATTCTTCATCCGTTGATAAGTGATTGTCTCTCAACGGATAAGCTTAACAGCAATTATTCGTTGACACTCACAACTGCTATTTCGACGAATATCTCTTATCCGTTAAAAGTCTCTACACAACTTGATATTTCCAAAATTATGACAAGTGTAGAGGACATAGTAGTTGTACAATCACTTCTAGGACTGAGAAAAGGGAGTGATTTGAGTGAGAGGCTAACTTGCTCTCAGGAAGAAGGAGAGGAAAAGAGTGAACCTCCACATGCTATTTCTTCCAGCATGGTAAAAGTGAGTGAGAGGAGTCCCACCTTAGATGGTGAAGGTGAAGGTGGGAAGCCAAGGGGAGCCCTTGATGCAAAAAGAGAGAGAACATGAGAGAAAAGAAGGTATATAAGAACAATGTGAGGAACCCATTACAAGTGAGTTAAGGGATGTCAATGAAGCAGAAAAAGATAGGCTATTTCAGCAAGAATATCAAGCTTTTATAGAATCTGTCTCTTTTGATGCTGAGGCATTTACTCACCCTGTTCCAACATATCAACTCTTAGCTGAACAGGGCAATGAGGATGCAGAGAGGACTTTAAATTTGGTACACACTACAACCTCTATGCTATGGAAAAAGGATGCACAAAATCTCTTCCACCTACAGCTGGTGATGATTTTGAGTTTGATTCTGGTGATTCTTTTGGGGATTATTCTCATGGAGAAGATGTTGATGGAACTGGCATGAACATAGGGGGAGATGTAGAACCTAGCTCATCTACAAACACTCCAGCCTGGATGTTCATCAAAGATTGAAGTGATCATCACTTTAATCCATATTTTTCAAACTCATTCAGCAGACCCAAATAGCCATCCAAGCCCCCACCAATGCCAGTACCAAAAGTCTTCTACAAGCCCATCTTGAATCTCCGCAATTGTACAAAATTCACACTCTCAAACAAAGTCAAGATATGGATGAAATCAAGAACACTATTAAGCCAGTTAAAAAGGACCTCAATGAAAGAATGGAGTACAAATTTCATGAGTCAACAATGAAAAACATTCACCAGAAACTCGGGAAGGAAACTGACTTAAATAGAAAGGTTGAGGCATTGGATTCAAGACTGACAAATATGGAGAATTCAATTAGCAAGATCCTTGTCAATCAAGTAACTCAGACACATCTTCTTCAACAACCGGTGGCTGCTCAAACTTCCAACCCTACTTTACTTGATGATAAAAAAGGGGAGAAGAATGTGTATGTACAAGTCAGTAAGGTACTAGTTCCAGCTATTAGCTTCAAAAAGCCACCAATGTTGGTCAATATTAATCTGATCAACTTAGCAGCAGCTGAACTAAAACTGAAAGAACAAAGACAAAAGATAGATCAAAGAATTTTAGAGGTTTTTAACTCAACTATAACTCAATTCAAACTTGTGAAACACTTCACACAGTTGAAGCCAATTACCCTAGAAGAAATACAACTGGGAAAAAGAGCTAAGGGTGAAACCTCAACAAAGAATGAGTTCAAAAACTTTGTGGTGTTGAAGCCTAAACAAGCCAATATGACTATCATTAAAGCACCCAATGTTGGTTGACTATCCTCCTCCCGGGCCTGATGAAGACAAACTGATGGG
This sequence comes from Apium graveolens, assembly GCF_009905375.1. Classification (NCBI taxonomy): domain Eukaryota; kingdom Viridiplantae; phylum Streptophyta; class Magnoliopsida; order Apiales; family Apiaceae; genus Apium; species Apium graveolens. The sequence continues at coordinate 75,589 of NW_027417755.1, read as the reverse complement.
CTCTTCAATTGAAAGCTTCAAGCACACCAAAGACTCTTTGCTTAAATCAAGAATTGCAAGAATCTACAAATATGACAAAATGATTTGTGTAATGTATGGGCACCCTAAATTTGGAGAAGCTAAAGATGAGGAAAGTAGAAGATTAGGAGCTCAGAAAAGAAGGAAGAAGCAGGCCACTAAAGGAGTGAAAAGAAAATTGGAAATGCATGCAACTCCAACTGAAACTGAGAAAACCTCATCTATAGAGAAGCAAAAACCAAAGAAGTCAGAAAAAGGGTATTAAAGGGTAGAGCAAAAAGGAAGCTATCTGAAGATGATGAAAAAGAGGAAGCTAAAACAATTCAGTCTAGCACTACAAGTCAAATAAATGTGCCTACAATAGAGCAAGTTGCCTACAATTAGCCTTCAATCATAGATAAAGAAAATCAACGAATAGTTCCCTGATTCATTTCCTGAATCAATTTTTTGTTCAGTTTTGTAATCATAAGACTTTCCAAGAAGTAATACCGTTAATGACGATCAACAATAAATTAGACTAGACACTAGAATCAACATTCATACCTATACCCTGCTGATCAGTCAGGATACAGTGCAGATCTATACTGACATGTATAGATCCACTTGGGTACCCATGCACTGTGGCCCAATAAATAAGGGGTCCAGCCATCTCTGGCCCCAAGCCCATTCTGGCCTCATATCAAAGGGTCTAGCCATCTCTGGCCCTTATTATAACCATCCAGTCCATAGAGTATTTTGATGTTAAATCATTTTGATTTTAAAACATCTCGATTCAGGGTTCACAATTAACCCGGAACAATAGGTAGTTGCTCAAGAGATCAATCAACAATAATAAAGGAACAATAATAAAGGATACTTGTATGATTAAGATTCATTGTAGTGAAATATAAAAATATTTACCTATCTGAATTTAGAATAGGGAAGAAATACTTGCAATATATCACAAGGAGGTTCGAGAATACTTGCCTCAGTTGATCTGCTTTCTAGCCTTCAATCACCATATTATGCTCACATCTACTCTGAATCCACTCGTCCCATTACCACACATAATCAGAATTTACTTTTACTATCATTTCCTGACTTTGAATACCTTGAGCTAGGTGTTCTATAATAAAAGATACTATTTCAATTAACCGACAATATATAATTGTCTATTATATGTTTATCCTTATCGTCTACCCACCCGACAATAACAGATGAGGATCACCTTCAATCACATAAAGTTTAATAGACAGGTGGACTTCCAGTTTATATAACATGTAAACATATAAGGCACGTATCACATATTTCATATACATATAACTTAGTTCGTCAAAACATTCAACTCGATACGTTTAAAATTTAAATCGGGTCGAAATATGACTTTTCGATAGATTCGCGACTCAGAAACTTTTACTGAATCAAGCGACCTTTCGAGACGAAATATTTTATGTTTCGAAAGTATTTTTAATAGAAGCATAATATTTTTCTAAGTCTATACGCGTTCGTTTCGTATTAAACAGACGACCGGTCTATTTTTAATGAATAAAATAAGATAATTCAATTAAAAATAATATTTATTTAAATTTTAAATACATTTATATATTTTTTTAAAAGCTCAAAATGATTTTTAAATCATTGTTTGGCTTAATTAGATATAAATATATCTTATTTAACTATTTATAGAATTAATTAATTAATTAATTAAATCCATAAAAATTCAATTAAAATAAATTATATATAATTAAAATCAAATTTAGATTTTAAAAAAATAAAAAAATTATAATTTTCTAAAATTAAAATAATTTAGTTAATTATTTTAAAATAATTAACTAAATTAATTTTGAATTTAAAATCAATTGTTAGTATTAAAAAATGATTTTTTAATTATTTTTAAAATAAAAACTAAAAAAAACAGTTTTTAGAAATGTGATTCGGGGAATTATAGATTGAAACCGGGTCAAAAGAATTGGGCAAACGGGTCTTGAAGAATTTCCGTGTCGGGTCCACCGTCGACCGGATTCTTGGAATAGGCCGGAGGCCTACTCCGATTTCGGTGAGTTCAATCACCCCCTAAACAGTTGTGTTTCATTCATTTCTTGATGCTTGGAAACAATAAATCATACCAGAAACCGTAATATCCTAACAAAATTAACTGAACATCATTGAATCTTCTTCTCTGGACAAAATCCGCAGCCAACCAGTGATCTTTCCGACGGAAATTCGAGGCCCTCCAAACACAACCATACTGGATGAAATTACTTCTAAAATGAAGCTTATAACTTTTAAAATCAAACTCAATCAGTCTTTCATCCAAACAATCATTCGACAATTCAGAAAATTAAAAAAATAAAATCCTAAAAACCTGAACTCGATTAACACAATCCAACAATAAAACGAACCAACTAATAACAGGAATCGATTGCAAACAAGTTGATAAAGTTATTGATATCATCAAATTAAACCAAAAATCATTTAAATAGAAACCCCCAAATTCGGGCATAAACCCTAAACTTCGAATTTTAAAATTCATACCCCTGTGAATGTTTTTGATGGTATAATTGGATAGAGCTTGAAAAGAGCATCAATTTGACTACTAACACAACAGGATTTACTTTCTAAATCACTACAAAATCATGGTTTGATTATCAAGAACACATAAACCCTAACCCTAGAATTTTTAGAGAATTTTCTGAATTTTTGTTATATTTTTCTGCTTTTATGTAATTAAATAATAATTAGAATCTATTTATACTTATAAAAATAATATCCCCAAAATTATTTAAGGCCTATTTATATCATTTAATAAAAATAATTAGCCCAAAATTAATAATTAATGGGGAATAATTTTTAATCCAGTAAAAAATTATGCTAAAATTTCCCAAAAATTACAAATAATCCAGAAATGCAAAAATATCGAATTTTTAATAGTCCCACAGTTTTATAAAAATAAAAATACGATTTTCGTGGGTTTTGACATCCCGGTAGGGGTCCGGAAAATCATTTTTCACGATACAAAACATTTTCTAAATTAACTAGATGTTTAGAAAATTAATATGGTATACGCCATATTATGCAAAATAAGGTCAATTGTTCTATACGAAATATCAGCTATTAAAACGAAACCTAAATAGTATAACTTTTAATATAAATCCATTTAACACATAATAAAATACCCGAAAAATAACCCAAACCACACAGAATACATATAGCACATAACAAATAACCTTTTATGATCAATCATAATTTATAATATCATAAATTACATAATATTTATTTAATATAACATAAAATAGTCATAAATTCCCGGTTGTTACAACATGGCCTTTAATAGGATTTTCAATGAAGGCTATAGTGTCTTTGTAATAGTATTCTCTGCAATGAAGAAAGATTTAGGATTCACCAAGGTGGCCAAAATAGAGGTACTCAACAAAATTCAACAAATAAGACAAAGCTGGAGAGATCCAATTGCACTACCAAGAATCTTATCTATTCCTTACACTAGAAGTAGAGTGCATTTGAGACCATATTGGTTGATGGAGTTCAAGGATGAAAAATGTACCAGAAGATTCTTTAGACTTGAAGACTAGCTGAAAATATCAAGCAATGATACTCCCAAGGAAATGCGGGAGAAGCTGGATATCAATAATGAAGATGAATCTGAGTTCTACAAACAACTCCAACACCAAATAGAAGAAAATAAAGAAAAAATGGGAAAGAAGACTAGACAAACAAGGAAAAGGGATCAATTTGCTTAGTCAAGAGGAGCACCTTGAAATTGGCTTGTGAGATTTTTGTGAATCTTCTTTTTTGCAATTTTCAATAAAATGCACAACTTATCATTTTTATCTACTATTGATTGTTTATTTTGTGTAAGGTGTTTTGTTATCATCAAGTCCTCCTAAATTTATGCCTATAATTCTACTAGACATAAATTGGGGGAGATTGTTAGGAATATGTTGTAGGCTTGATGATAATTCACCAAAACACCTTAGTAGATTTAATTAAGTGATTTTGTAACTATCAACGGATACCCTTACTTGTTCATCCATTGATAGAGTAGCTTATATTTCAATAAGTTGTTGTAGCATATTTCTGTATACTGTAATAGCTTAGAAGTTTAGAAGTTGTAGAAAATTTTAAGTCATGTTGACTACTAGAAAGATATGTAAAATAGGTTGGCTAATTGTAAAGATTAGATGCCTTATAATTATACATAAGTGAAATAGTATCAACTGCTAAGAAGATACTTTCAAAGGATAAACTACAAAGCTTCGACGGATGACTTAAAACACTTTCAACGGATGATCCATTAGAGGCTCAACGAATAACTCATGTGGGGAGTCGACGGATAACATTGAAGTCTTGATGGATAACCAATTCAAATAGTAGTTGAAATTGACTTGATAGTCATATGGGTTGATTGTATATAAAAGGAATGTGGCAGCCTATTAACAGGTTTGAGAGAACAAATGAGCATTTCCATTTCCATGCTTACTTGAAGAAATACAAAGATACTGGATAGAGAAATAAAGGAACATATGAGTAGACTTAGATATTTGTTTTATCCGTTTGTCTTTTTCATATGTAACTTGGTTATATATAAACAAAGTGTAGCAAGTAGAATAATAATCGATTAAACTGAGAAATAAGAAAAGTTACATCTGTTAGGAATTTCTCTGTTCTTTTGTAAACACACTTACACAACACACTTGTAAGCAGCTGTGTGAATTCATGCATCACAGAGTTCTCATTCATATATATATATATAGCTCTGATGGAAAGATCAATCCACCAGAAAGTTTTTAAACCATTGTGTTTACTTACTTTGTGTCTTGAAAACTTAAATCTTTTATTACGCACTTTTGCTTATTCAAACACAGATATATTTTGCAAAGAGATTTTATTATTTCAAAAAGAAACCAGAAGTACATTCAACCCCCCCTTCTATAATTCTATTATTAGATTGTTATTTTATAACAAACATAAACTCTGGTATGAAGTCTTCTGCTACATATGTTAACAAACTTGAAAAGGTCAAAGGATCCAAGCAAGTCTGGGTCCTTAAAAATACTAAATGATTTAAATATTGATTGCAAGGTAGTAGGAGAAATTCTCTAGTCTTGGACAGTGGATGCTCAAGACACATGACTGGCTATAAATCCATGCTATCAGAGTTTAAGGAGAAGGCTGGCCCAAGTGTTTCTTATAGAGATGGAAACTTAGGAAAAAATCTTGGGATATGGCAAAATCAAAATTGATAATGTCATCATTGAAGATGTAGCTCTTGTTGTAAGATTTAAGCATAATTTGATCAGTGGGAGTCAGATCTGTGACAGAGGTTACCATGTGAATTTTTATGAGGAACATTGTGATATTGTCAGTAAGTCTAATGGCAAGATTGCAATGACTGGTGTAAGACAAGGTAATTTATATGAATCCAAGGTCTCCAAAAATACTGATGGATCAGAAGTTTGTATACTTAGTAGAGCATCTGTGGAAGACAGCTGGAACTAGCATAAAAGACTTTCTCATCTCAATTTCAACAACATCAATGAACTTGTGAGGAAAGATCTTGTAAGAGGATTGCCTAATGCAGTATTTACTCCTGATGACTTATGTGACTCATGTCAGAAAGGCAAACAAAGGAAAATATCTTTCAAGAGTAAAATCGAATCCTCTATTCTTGAACCATATCATCTAATTCATATTGATCTCTTTGGTCCAGTAAATGTTATGTCAATTTCTAAGAAGAGGTATGCACTTTTAATTGTTTATTAGTAAACAAGATACACATGGGTATATTTTCTACACACCAAGGATGAATCTCCATCCATTCTTCTTGATCACGTGAGAGAGCTGAAAAAAGGATCAACATACAAAGTGAAGATCATTAGAAGTGATAATGGAACTGAATTCAAGAACAGGGCTACGAAAGAGTTCTGCAAATACAAGAGGATAAAATAAGAATTTTATGCTCCCGGAACTCCACAACAAAATGGAGTTGTTGAAAGTAATAATAGAACTATCATAGAAGCTGCAAGAACCATGCTAGAAGAAGCAAGATTTCCTACCTACTTCTGGGATGAGGTGCAAACTGCTTGCTTCATAGAAAATATAACATTGATCAACAAGCATGGTAAAACACCATTTGATATGGTGAAGGGAAAGAAGACAAATTTGAAGTACTTTCACATTTTTGGTTGCAAGTGTTTGGTTCTCAAAACTCATCCAGAACAACTTACTAAATTTGATCTAAAAGCTGATGAAGGCATTTTTATTGGCTATCCACTTTCAATAAAAGCTTTCAGAGTGTATAATCTGATAACAAAGACAGTCATGGAATCTATACATGTATTTATTAATGACAAGAAAATCACAGGTCTAGAAGATACAGATGACCATGATGAGTTGAGATTTGAAAATGACGTACCATATGCTGAACAATTAAATCCTGATATACTGACAAGTCCTGATACAGTAAATCCTGATATCACTCTAAACTTTGATGAACCACATGACAGTGGAAATTTTGCAAATACTGAAGCACATGTTGAGGGGGAGCAACATGATTCACATCAAGAGTCTACTATAAGTGATTCACCTCAAGGAACATCAGTAAATAATTCATCAGACTCTAATTCCTCAAATACTAATGGATCAAATACTGATAGCACTGGAAATATTGATTCAGGGGGAGCATCAGGAAATGGGAGTGGTATAAATCATAAAGATACTAGAGAGTTCATGGATCAAGGGGGGTCTACTTCAAGAAGTCAACTCCCATTTGCAAGAAAATGGTCTAAGTCACACACACCTGACTTAATCATTGGAAATCCTGATACTAGTGTAAGAACTTGAAGAGCAACTCAAAATGAATGTTTATACTAGTATTTTATATTTCAAGTTGAACCAAAGAAAGTGGAATAAGCTCTTCAAGATGATGACTGGGTTACAATAATACAAGAGAAGCTAATTGAATTTGAAAGGAACAAAGTCTGGACACTTATGCCATGACCAAGGAACAGATCAGTAGTTGGTGCAAAGTGGGTGTTCAGAAACAAAACTGATAGCGAGGGCATCAATACAAGAAATAAAGAAAGGCTGGTTGCAAAGGGATATTCACAGCAAGAAGGCATTGATTATGATGAGAATTTTGCTCCAGTTACAAGGCTTGAGACAATCAGAATTTTTCTAGCCTATGCTGCTCACAAGAAGTTTAAAGTGTTCCAAATGGATGTAAAGAGTGCATTTATGAATGGTAAAATTGAAGAGGAAGTTTATGTTGAATAGCCTCCAAGGTTCATATATCCAAAATATCCTTATTATGTGTATAAACTGGATAAAGTACTCGATGGACTAAAACAAGCTCCAAGGGCCTGGTATGAAACACTTTCTCTATTTCTGTTAGAAAGTGGTTTCACAAGACGTACAATCGACAAAACTCTCTTTTATAAATACCTTGGTAAGGAATTGTTATTAGTACAGATATATATTGATGATATCATTTTTGTTCTACTAATGGTAAATTTTGTGAGAGATTTGCAAAGCTAATGCAGTCTAGATATCAAATGAGTATGATGGGTGAATTGAGTTATTTTCTGGGTTTACAAGTAAAACAGACTGATGAAGGGATCTTCATAAGTCAATACAAATACACCAGGAATTTGATCAAAAGATTTGGAATGCAAGACAGTTCAACTGCAACAACTCCCATGGTCACTACAACCAAGTTAGATTTAAATACCGGTTCATCAGTAGATATAACTAACTACAGAGGTATGATTGGCTCACTCCTATATTTGACTGCTAGTAGACCTGATATCATGTATGCTTCATGTCTTTGTGCGAGGTTCCAAGATTATCCAAGGGAACCACATCTATTAGCTGTGAAAAGAATTTTTAAATATCTCAAAGGCACCATGAATCTTGGATTATGGTATTCTAGAGATTCAGACTTTAAGCTAATTGGATATTCAGATGCTGATTTTGTTTGCAGGATGTAAAATAGACAGGAAAAGCACTTTTAGAAGCTGCCAATTTCTTGGTGGCAGGTTGGTTTGTTGGTTTAGCAAGAAACAAAAGTTTATTTCCACATAAACTGCAGAAGCTAAACATATTACTGTAGGAAGCTGTTGTGCTCAAATTCTATGAATGAAGAATCAGTTAGTGGATTATGGGTTAGATTATTCTGCTATTCCTATATATTGTGATAATCAAAGTGCTTTTGCAATGAGAGGAAATCCAGTACAACACTCTAACACAGGTTCCTCATTCTTCTAAACCTTAAGAATCTGTTAGGAGGAAACTTGTGCTTGCAGGATTAAAGTTAGATGATGATGAGGATACTGCCACCTTATCTTCCAAATTCCCAAATTTAACATCTGATCTTTCTCAAATACCAGCTGTTCTACCAACTGAGGAGGGCACAACTACTGATGTTGTTATAAGTGCCAGAAATACTGATGCTGGTACAAGCCAAAGGTCAAAGAAAAGGAAGTTGACCAAAGTCTACTATGCTCAGAATCTTCTTAAAATAAAGAAGGAAATTGTTAAAGAGACACAGGGGGCAGTAACACCAAATCCTAATTTTTAATTAAATCCTGATGCACCTGTGAATCTGTCTGATTCTCCTGTAAAGCAGCAAAGCAAGAGAGCAAGGGAAATCTCTCATGGGCAAGTTCAAGAGACTGTCAAGAGGCTACAAGGGAAAGGTCTTTTCCCTGAATCAAGCACATAAGAACATGTATCTCAAAGGGATATAACAGCTACATATTCTGATCCAATCCCACAAGAACCTGCATCTCAAAGTGGTGTAACATATATTGAAGATCAAGAGCCTCTTGGTGAAAAGTCCATTCAACAATGGCATGATAATGAAACTGCTAGGATAAGAGCTGAAATTGCAAGGGTTAAGGAGATTTGTCAATCTGTTGAGAAGCATTCTTCAAAGCTTGGAGCTGGTTTCAGTCAGACAGATAGTTTTCATGAAGAGCCTGTACAGGAGTCAAACACTATAATTGTGGAGAAAAGTACACAAGAAACTGGGTGTCAAAATCATCCAACAACTCCTGAAACTCCACCCACACAAGAACCATTAAATCAAATTGAAATAAAGGCTTCACTCCTGCTGCAGTGACTCTGGTAAAAGATGCTGAAGGCAGAATTCATCCATCACCACCATCTACTGATATCTTATCAATCCCTCCACTGAATGTCTGCACAAAAGCTGAATCTTCAGAATCACAAGGTATAAATACTGATTCCACTTAATCAAAATTTACTTTAAATACTGATTTTATTTTATCAGCATTTATCTTACATGTTATAAATCCAGCTGGTATGATTATATCTAGACCTTTATTTAAGGACTACCTCTAGTTGTATGACCACAGAAAACCTTTCTTTAGCCACCTCTCATTTCTGTAGGAAAAACTATTTGCGCCTTTCATGTGACAATGAGAGAAAATATTTAGAGAAAAACAAAATTTAAGAGAGGCAGGATCCTTCCTGGAAAAATGAGAGGTATATGAGAGTCAGGATCTAGTAATCCTTGTGAGGAAACTCTAACTATTGAAAGTTATGAGCTGTGTAGTGTGAGGAGTAGTGAGAATACTTTAAAATAATATAGAGATTAAGTGTTACTTGTTATATTTTGCAGGTGCACAGATACAAAAGAAACAGCTGTTGAATAACAGTTTGTAGACCCTCTGTTAAACTTAATGTACTAAATGCTGGTAATCTCCCTGCAGGTCTAACTACTGGTACTTTCCTACATTCCACTCACTCTACTATTCCATAACTTGTTATTTTCCCTGTTGTTGCTGAAGATGTAGTAGCACAACATTTCATTCATGAAGATCTATTCACTACAGGATCACCACAACACTCCACAGGTACTGAGGTTTTGGAGGTAAATCCTGAAGCTCCATCCCATCTGTCTACAATTCTTGAAGATGTGGAGCTAAATGCTGATGGTATGGAAGTTTCTGAGGTAGATGGTTCTCATACATCCCCAATTTCTGATTCGATATTAAATGCTGAAGTTGATGTTGAAGTTCAGCAGATAGTATCAGTTCCAGTTGCTGATGAAGGATTTATCCATGAAACAGAATCTAATGATGGTGAAGATGTTAATACTTCTAATATGAATGACATTATAGATCATGAGGATGATCTATTCTTCCCTGAAGATATGCATAAACATGTGAGGCAACAAAAGATGAAAGAGTTAGATGCTAAGAAGAAATAAGATTTTTTTAATGATGTCTAGAACAAGAAATAAAAGGATATTGATTATCCTATTTCAAAGAAATATACTGTCAATTATCTGGATACAGCTAAGAAGACCATTCAGGATCCTGATATGCTTAATCATCTGAAAGCATCTACTCAATTGGTAAGATCTCTGCATTCTGCTCAGGAAGCCACCACTTCTCAAATTAATCAAATCAAAGAATCTTTCCTGGCTACAAAGCTGACTACTCATCAGGAGATACATAAATAGATTGGACCAATTCTTGAAAGACAGACTCAGATTGAAGCCAATCAGGCTAGATTGGAAGCTAAACAAGAGCAAATGCCTAGACAACATGATGAGGTTCAAAATTTAATGGAGCTGATTCTTTCTCTACTGTTTGATGATGATGCCAAAAAGGGGAGAAGATTACTAAATCTAAATGCAAACAGCTGACTTTGAAAGGAGATGATGACATAAATCTTGATGGTGGAGATAAGGGAGGGAAGAAGGAGATTGAGAAGAGGAGATGAGAAGATATAGTTGGGACTAGTGGATCATCAAAATCCACTAGAACTCAATCTAGACAGGGTGAAGGAAGAAGGATAACTGAGAGGATTGTTCAACAATCAAAGGAACTGACTGTGACTACAACTCAACAAACTCTGAAAGTCATAACTTCTGATGATGACCAATACATTCTAAAGATAGAAGATGGTGCAGATGTAAGTCAGTATTTACAGAGTTTAAAAGTTAAAGGGAAAAAGACAACTCTGTTCTACAAGGACCCAAATATTTAAGCATTTGACTCTGAGGTGAGTAGAAGAATATTTGAAAAATAGAACCCAGGAGTTGATCTAGAACGACTAAGGCAGATGGAGGAAGGGTTCAAGAATTCTCTGAAGACAGCAAATGCTAATGTTGCTGTTATCTCTCAAGATCCTTATGAAGATGATCCTTCTAATAGACTTATAAAAGGGGTAGTTATAAGGGAGGCAAGTCAAAAAGATGCTGAAAGACCTCTAAGGTCCCAAGCTACCTTAACTACTGATAAGAGACATAAGGGGAAAAAGAAGATATGAGAGAAGTCCAAGCCACCAAAGCCTAAAGCTAAAGTTGTTGCTAAAAGGAAATCAGTATCTAAGGCACCTAAAACTCAAATACTGATAGATCGGGCCTATATAGTTGCTAAATCCTTTGATACTGAAGAAAGAGTTGAAGAAGATGAAATTAGACAAGCTCATCAAAGAAGAAAGATTCATGGAGCTGACTGGGCTGAAAAACTAAATTTAACCTCTGACACTGCTCAAGTTAATAAAGAAGCAAATGCTGATGTTCAACCAATCACAACCTCTGATACTACTCATGTTGTTGATTCTTCAAACCCAATTCTAGCTGAGTTATCAAATCCTGATTCTGAGAACTTAAATGATGATAAGCCAGAGCTTAATTTTGAAGAGAAGAGGAAGTTGTTATGGGGAAGCAAGAAGCCTGCACCTAGAAAAGATTCCTCTGAAACATTAAAGAAAATTTAAAGTGGGAGTTCTCATGCTAGAAAACCTGGAATCACAAGTGCTCTGGGAAGGTTAGGTGCTGATCCATCTGTGGATGATGCTTTGATTCTAAGGAAGCATGCAAATCTGACAGAAATTGGAGATAATATGATGCTTGAAGACTTGCAGAAGATCATATCAGTACAAATTGTTATTGATCTTGCTGGAGAGAAACTGATCTATTTTCTGGAGTTTGGGAGAATATTGAGGTTGACTCAAGAACAAATGAAAGACAAATCATGGCAGGAGTTATAACTTGTTCCTACCATTCTTAGGGTAACTAACTCATTAACTGCTAGATGGTCTACATTTCTGAAGAACCAAATACAGTTGAAGTAGAGAGGAATGAGATACATATCAAACTACATTCCAAAGTACATTGATGAAATAGAATATCCTGCTGATATGCCTATTGAAGGAGCCAAGGTAGTTAAATCTCTGGAAAAGAAGTTCTGTCTTTCAATCCAAATGGAAAGAGACTTGGATTTTTGGAACAATTGATCTTTCACTTGGAAATTCAAAGATATATGATCTCGGGGCAGCTATCTATCAGAATGATGAATCCACAAATGAGTTGAAGGATATCAAGCAGAGGATGCAATGGTACTTGGATGTTATGGAAGACAATCTCTTAATCAAGTTCCTTGAAGAATCTAAAGACTATGTTAGAGTTCAGGAATGAAGAATAAAGTCTGATAATCACTGTCTGTAAGATTGTATATATTAATTTGATTTCTGCATTTAGATAGTTTTTGACATCCTCAATTAGAACCTGTACATAATTACATAATCCACAAGTTAGGGGAGATTGTTAGATATAATTGATGATATCATGATATAAACTATCAGAGTTTATTATCAAGATTAATATTAGTATTTACTGAAGGTGACATCATCAATACTTGTCTATAAGTATTTGATGATCAGTATTTGATGTCATCAGGATTTAGTCACTTCAGTAGATATTCGAGGTGGAAAAGGATTGCAGAATTCAAGGCGGTGAAGGACTTTATTTCAGAAGCAGTCATACATGGATATGTATTAGGTCTCCTTATTGTAATAAAATAGGATTCCTTATTTATTGTGTAACTGTAATATCTGAGATATATCGTGTAACTATGTTTATCAATAAATAATTATTACATGATTATTATGTGATTTTTGGTGAATTATCTGATGATTGGTATTGATATTTAGATGTTTGTATGTGATACAATTTGTGTATTTTAATTTTAATTTATCCAGAATAAAGTATATATAATTTTGATATCTTTCTGGTAATTTTTGGATTGCTAAATAATTTTATAAATAATTTATAGAGTTAATATTTATTTTCTAAATAATTATAAAACTATTTTATAAAATCGGGAATCGTCCAACTTTAACCATTTTTATAATCCAAAACTCTTCGGAAAACTTCTTCCTAACCTAATTCGATTATTCTTAACATTTTCCGTGTTATGACTTTTTCAATCCGGAATACGGTTAAACCCGTACGAGTCCCGACATAAATTTTTTGATACGATAGTCATTTTGATCGATCAATAAAACCCACATTCTCAAAAGACGGGATATTTTTACATTATCTTCTCGTAGGGTATTTTATAAGAAGCCCAGTTTTGATATTTATCCAAAACTTGTATCAAATTGGATCGTTTTTGTCGTTACTTAGCGGCTAAGTAATCTATTTTCGGATTCAATACGATCCAACGAGTATTAATATTCCATAAGTATAAATATCCTTTTTCTTATTTTATTTTATTTTGATAATCATAAACAAATAGTTAAAATATATAATTTACAAAGAAATACTCGAAAATTCGTCGCGTTCTTGAGAATCGAACCTAAAAACGAAGGCGCAGCCGAAATCAAAATCAAGCGTGTGAATAACCAGATCGAAGCTCTCGAAAAGTACTTTCAGGATCCACCAGCAATTTCAGTGCAGAAATCAAGGGTAATCTCCTATTTATTTTAATTCAAATTAATTTATGATTAAAATATGAAATTTTGATTTTGATGTTGTTTGTATGATTTGATGATTGTATCTTGTAGATAATTTTGTCCTGATCATTTGGTATATTATATCTTAATTTGGAGTTCAATGACATGTAGAAAGTTATGTTTAATTCTCGAATTATTGAAATTAGGGTTTATATAGTACGAATGTTCTTAATTGAACTTTAGGCATTTTTGATTCAAGGGTTATTAGCTTAAATTGATTACATTAGCTTGTAGATCGTTGAAAAATGAATCGAATGATGTATATAGGATGATCAAACGATAACTGGATAGGCCTCGCCTGAAAATCTGGCTCGGCGGTGATATAATTTTCAGACGAATTTTCCAGTCGTTTCGTCAGTTGTTTGAATGATTTGTTGCTACAGAAGTGTTCCTAGAAGCCTCATGATTATCTCCTGTTGATTTGACATATTTCGGGGTTGTATTTCGTTCACCGGAAAAGCTTGGTGGCTGCCATTAATGGCGGTCGGCCACCGGGGACGACGAAGGGGGAAAAAACGGTAACAATTACCGTTTAATCCCTTTCTTTTGCAACCCTTACATTTTAGTCCCTGTAATTTTAAAAATTCACAATAACATGATTTTTATTTTAATTATTTTCAAAAATGGTATTTCTTTTTATATTATTTTTAGAAAATGGTTTTTAATTATTTTAAATTCCAAATTTCATTATTTTTAATTCTAAAAATTAATTTTAATTCAAAAATAAATCTTAATTATTTAATTAACTAATTTTAGTTAATAATTAATTATTTAATTGATCAATTAATTTAAATATAATTGATTAATTGATTTAATTAGTTATTAATTAATTTTAATTAATTATTTAATTAGATTTAATTATTTCTTTTGATTTACAAATTTCGAAAAATAGTTTAGAGCTTTAAAATATTATTTTAAGGCTCGATATTTATTATTAAATAATTTTAAAGTCAGATTCAGGTGTTCGAACCTTGTTATTTAATTATAAAATGATTCGTTGACCCGTTTTAATTCTGAATAATGTTCAAAAATTAGTATTTGTTATGGATCAAAAACTAAGGTATGATAATTGCTGTGTTGATTATTAGGGAACGTGAGCTTCGAGGCTCGATTTGACTACTCTTGTATTTTGTGACTCGATCTACCTTAACAAGATACCTTGTTGTATGCCAAGGATCAAGTCAAAAAATGTAGTTCTGATGTGTGGGGTAAGGCCCCTTATATAGATGTTGGGAGTCCTTGAATTGGACTCGGGTTAGGAGACTTGGTGGACAAGTCTCTGAATTATAAAGGACTTTGGAGTCCTATGAAGTAGGAAGCTGATTCCTTATCCCACGAGGTTCCTTGGAGGTCAATCTGCAATGATTTATTTCCCCACTAGGACTTATCTTATCAGCTGACTTATCCCTTATAAATTAATTACGAAATTAATTAATATTCAGGGTTTTGGGCCCTCTCAAATGGGCCTGGTTGTTGGCCCAATTCTGATATGATATAAGATTCTTTTTCAAAAAACATTTTTTCTTCTTTTTTTCTTTATTCTTTTTTTGTATACCTCCTTTTTTCGACCAGGAATCCTATTCGACCAGGATCCTGGTCGAATTAAGGTTCTGTACGCCTTGGTCGAAGGCTATTTCGGGCTAGACCTATTCGAGGAGGGTCCTGACCGAATTCGGTCAGGATTTTGGTTTTTTGACCGAATAAATGCCTCCTTTTTCATCCTGGTCGAAGGTGATTTCGGGCAGGAGGATTTGACTGGATTTCCTGGTCGAATTTTGATCAGGATCTCATCCTATTATTATTATTATTATTATTATTATTATTATTTGTTTCGACCAAAATCCTGTCCTGTCCGGTCATGATATTTATTTTTTGACCGAATTAACCATTTTTTATCTTGGTCGTGGTCTTTTTCGACAAAGAGTGTTCGATCGGGAACATAGCATGAATCCTGATTAAATTGGGTCAGGAATTTTGTATGCATATATTTTTATTTTTTGAATAAATAATTTCTTGGGCCCTTGATTTTCTGGGCTTCTCTCTTTTGGGGCTTTTCCAACTAGGCTTTCGCTCATGGGCCTAATTTAATCCCTGTTAAACATATTGGGCCTCAACCCTGGGCTTTTCACCTGGGCTTTTTCTGGACCTTTATTCTGCAGGGCCTTCAAGGGTTTGGGCCCTTATCTGGGCTTATTTTATATTGATCCTAGGCCTAGACAATTTGGGTTGGTCCTTTAAAATTTTATATTTATGTACATACTTTAATCAGTCTTATTCTGGAATTCTCCAGATCTTGGGCCTTTTATTGGGCCATTCTTCATGGGCTTCAAAGCCCAAGTTCCAGAATGTTGTAGAATGCCCTCAATACTTCTAAATTTATTTTATACATAATTTAATATATATATTTTCCCTCCAGAATTCTCTGGATCTTTCTGGAATGTTCCAAATTTGGGCCTAAATGGGCTTTTAATAGGCCCAAATGCTTGGTTGGAGAGGCTATATAAGGGTGGAGGGGGGTTGTGATCTCATTCACATTTCTCCTTTCACTTCTTCTCACTTCTCCAAACTCTTTCTCCTCTCTCAACACTATTCTCCTTAGGAATTTTTTGAAAACCTTCTTAGCCTTTTCCGACCTCCATTCCCTTCCAGGTTTCAAGGTTCCTTCAATCTCCATCAATGGATGATAAGTATTCTAGCAGACTTACAAATTAACCCCTGTCAGCTTCCTTCAAACGCCTGGAGGAACATTTTATGTTTCATGATTTGTTGTCTTAGGGGAGGTTTTCCTTTATCAGTAGCAGTTTTTAGGAAAATCTTCCAGTGTTATAACAGTTCTTCGAGTATCTGCGGTTGGGTCTATATTAAACAAAGGCCCAAGTGTAAGAATATTTTTAATAGTGCCTCCATTCCCGACAATAACCAATATTGGAGGGGTATTTTGTCGGGTTAAGGTGGGAGAATGCGGACTGGGGCACCCTCTTCAGATCTTCCTTCGGGAAGGTTAGCGATGGTAGCCTTAAATCCATTCACCTAACCCTCGAGGAAACTATCATTTATGATAAGCTCACTCGGGATGATGGTGCCATTATCAGCTAGACTCTTTTAGATGAGTTTTCCCTTATTCATATGGGGCTATCCTTAGTTTCTCAACAGGGTATTTTTCTTCCTTTCTCGTTTTTATTCTCTTTCATGCATTATTGACACCACTTATTTTGTTTTTCTCTCGTTTTTGCAGCTGCTAATGAAATTAATGAGGATAATGTGCCTGTTGTCAAGGGTACCACGAGGAAGAAGAAGGCTCGCCTCGCGGGACTAGACACTCGGGGGAAGGCTACGGAGCCTAGATTTTTAAAGAAGCATAAGGAGCCCATGGTGGAGGTTTCTGCTGAGGGGACTGAAGCCCAAAATACCCCTATCTCTGTTGCTGCTCCTGTCTCTGCTGCTACTGTAACATCCGGGAAATATCGTGTAATTATTTGTATCAATATATGATTATTATGTGAAGATTATATGAATTTTTGGTGAATTATCTGATGATTGATAATAATATTTGGATGTTTGTATATAATAAAATGTGAGCATGTCAATTTTAAGATGTCCAGAATAAAATATAGATAATTAAGGTATTTTTCTGGTAATTTTTGGAGTGTCATATGATTTTATAATGATTTATGAATTTATTAATTATTTTCTGAATAATTACAAAATTATTTTATAAAGTCGGGAATCGTCCAACTTCAACCGTTTTTACATTTTTACAACCTGAAACTCTTCCGAAAACCCCTTCCTATCCTAATCTGGTAATTCCAGACATTTTTCGTGTTTTGACTTTTTCGATCCGGATTACAGTTTGACATGTGCGCGGCCTGACGCAAGATTTTCGATACAATAACCATTTCGATAAATCAACAAAACCCGTATTCTCGAGAGACGGGATATTTTTACATTATTTTCGTATATGGTATTTTATGAAAAGCTCGGTTTTGATAATTATCCAATTCTGGTATTAAATTGTATCATTTTTATAGTTACTTAGGGGCTAAGTAATCTATTTTTGGATCATTTTGTAGTTACTTAGCGGCTAAGCAACTAATTTAACGATCCAAAACGATCCAGAACGAACCAATATTCCGTAAATATAAATAGCATATTTCTGATTTCATTTTATTCGTTTATTCATTTATAACCAGTAAAAATATAGTAATTACAGAGAAAAACCCTTAAAAACGATACGTTCCCGAGAATCAAACGCACGAATGAGGACGTTACCGAACTCCGATTCAAGCGTGTAACATATCAAAACGAAGCTCTCGAAAAACTCTACCTTAATCCACCATATGTTTTTGCCCAGAAATCAAGGTATTTTTCTAATTTAATTATTTAAATTCGAATTATTAAAAAATTAAAATATGAATTTTTGTTCTTGATGTTGTTTGTGTGATTTGATGGCATAATAAGGTAGATAAATTTCTCCAGATCATTTTGGTATATTATATGTTGAATTCTGAGCTCTGCATCATGGAGAAATTGAAGTTTTAATTTTTGAATTACGAATTAGGGTTTATAACCATGAATATGTTCAATTGAAAATAAGGCATTTTTGTGTTAAGGGTTATTAACTGATTCCGTTAACATAATTATGTTCCTGGTTCAATTTGCAATCGAAATATATATATAAAAGTTACGAACGATTCCGGGAAGGCTGTGAACCAAGCTCGCCGGATGTTCTCCGGGATTGGCTCGATTTTCACCGGAATCCGAATTCAGGGTATGATTTGCTGGTTTGAACGGTTCAGTGATGTTCCTGGTTGAGTTTAGAGTGAAAACCCCATGCGAAGCAAGTTCAACAACCCCGTTTTGTCAAAATTAAGTCTCGCCGGATTGTTTCAGGTCACCGGAATCTGCAATTCAGCCGTAGTGTTCTTGAGGATTTGGGTGACCCGATCGGGTCAATTTTGACCCGGGGTTCAACCTGGTTTTGATCAACTTTCTTTCAGAATCATTTCTAAAATGTTGTTTTTACAATTTAACACCCAAAGTTTTGAATTCTTGCAAATAGTGGATGACTGTTTAAAAACTTACAATTTGGCCCCTGCTGTTTAAAAATTATTTTAAAAATGATTTATTTACTATTTTTAAAAAATCAGAAATTATTTATTTAATTATTTTAAATTCAGAAAATTATTTTAATTATTTATTTATTCAAAAATAAATCGAAATTTATTTATTAATTAATTTTAATTAATTTTAAATATTTTAATTAATCGATTAATTTATAATTAATTGATTAATTAATTTAATTAATTATTAATTAATTTTAATTGATTTAATTATTATATTTAATTATTTAAAAAAATTGAACTAAAAATTTCGAAAAATAGTTTCGAGCTTTAAAATATTATTTAAAATTATTGTTAAGGCTCGATAATTATTATAAAATAATTTTAAAAGTCATATTTAGGTATTCGAACCCTATTATTTAATTATTAAATGATTCGGAGACCGTTTTAATTCCGAAAAATGTTCAAAAATTCATAATAAATCAACCGTTCGTCCTTTTAATACGAAACGAACGCCTCTAGACTCAGAAAAATATTTTTCTTTTATTAAAACTATTTTCAAGACCTAAATTCCTTTGTATCTAAAGGACATTTGTTTTATGGTTCATTCCGAGTCAATAATTGATCGATAAAATATTTTTTTTGACCCAATTTCAATTCTAAACATATCGAGACCTATCTTTTGACGATTTAACTTATTGGTGGATTTTTAAATGCAGCGGGGGCATGGCAAAACACTTTTACACATATAAAATCCAAATAAAAGCATATAAATCGCGAAAAAAAAATTCGAGGGATCAAATCTAACCTTTTAAAATAATTCGGAGACAACGATCAGAGATCCTTAACAGTTGCTCCTCAAGTGTGAAGCACTCCACCGGTATCCACCAAGAAAACGATGTTAAGGAGGAGGAAGGAGGTGGAGAGAATTGGGTTTTCCAAACTTTTGGGTTTTCGGTTTTCGAGATTGGAATAAAATTAGGGTCTATAATAGTGTATTTATAGGCAAAATTTTCAGCTGAAATTTTCCCATAAATATTATTATTATTATCCCATTTATTATTCTCATTAATAATTAAAACACCTTTTAATTATTAATCCTTTTTCTAAACACTTTAGAAATAATTCTCTCTCTTGATTTAATTTCCAAAAATTAAATCCTTAATTAATAATATTAAGAACTTTTTCTTAATTAATTTATAATCAATTAAATCTCTTTTAATCAATTATTAAATTTTCCAATTAATTATTTATTTCACAAATAAATAATTATTAGCCATTATTAATTAATTCCTCCACCAATAAATCATTCTCTTTTTATGGTGTGACCCTGTAGGTTCAATATTAAGCCGGTAGTAGAAAATAATAATAATAAAACTATTTTATCATTATTTATATAAATTCTCTAAATTATTAAATATGATTAATTAATTAATCACATTTATTCTACATCGTGAGTGATGCTTCTCAACATATCGCGACTATCCGGATAATATGAATTCACTGCTTAGAATACCAAGAACCTGTCAGTGAATAGTTACCGTACAATAAACTCCTTCTACCCTACAATGTTCCGATTAAATACAAGGCTTGGATCTCGTGTCAAGCCTATCTAATTCAATCACTTGCTTACCATTTACTATGCGTAGTTCTATGCAAATTAGAAACTCCTTTCTAATTTCATTCACTCTGGCCAGAGATTCCTGAACTAGCATAAGTGGATCAGCCTTGAACATTTGCTTCCTTCACTGGAAGGGGTAGATCCTTTATTGATCATACACTATTGTAACACCCCCAGATCCGGGGTCGGGGATCCGGGTCGTCACGGTCTTTCTTTCCATAATATCACTTCACTTAATTAATAATAAATAACCTTATGCTGTGACCCCACACTAACACACACACCACAACCCGTTATAGTCTCAGAGATGAAATTGAAATAAGTACAAGTCTTTGAATCCACAATTTAAAAGTTATTACAACCCAAAATGATTACTTGATAATTTACAGTTAATTGCCATTATCTGCCACAAGTTATAATTATACATAATTGATTCTCAAAAGTAGATGGTCTGATCTACAATAGATCTACCTCTGCAGCTATAGCAGCTACAACATCATCGGGAAGACGCGGGACGCTTCCCACGCGCTTGCGTTGGGTCTGCTGGAGTCTGGCCATCTTTCCTAACTGTTGTTGTGTGATGAAGAAATAAAGCAAGAGTGAGCCTTACAGCTCGCAAGATAATATATAGTGATAACAATAATATAAGTATCTAAATGGATACTTACTAGAATCTTTTATCAAGTGTAAGATAATTACTAATTAGATATAACTAAAAACAAGGGATGAAGTTACCAAATACTTCACTACACTTATATCATTTAAAAAAGCTGCTTGAACTACCACTGTTCAAAGTATAATGAGCTTTCAACAGTTCATCAGATAGATGAGACTACAAGACAAGATTTGAATAGATTAAATCTTTGAAATTTTATTAAGGGAAATGAAGTCATGATATACTTCATTAAGTTCTGATATATATATATATATCCACATATACATTTTCTTTATACAATTTCCTGAAAACCTCTGTCATGTAAAGTATGAACAGAGTTGCAATATCCAATAAATTTGGAAAGGAAAAGAATTTTGGCATAAACCAGATATCTTGCTGATCAGGCAAAGATACCCATAAGTAAACTTTTCTACTAGTAGATGGACGAATTCCCACTGGTCATCACCCTGGTCGTAATAGGACCTTATGCTGGACTGCCACTCAGCCACTTATGCATTTGATGGACTCCCACTGAGCCACTTACACTATCATGGATGCCCACTGAGCCCATGTTGCTTATGCCGACTCAATAGATGGACTTACTTCCCGAACGTTGGGTAAGTAATCAATTCATTTACCAAAACTGCAACCTTGTTGCGAATATAAAATACATCACAGAGCCGGATCCCTCAGGTTTTGAGCGAGTATTTAAATCCCCTTAAAAAGGAAGATCTTAAATATAAAAATGAGTTTTGGGATCCGCTCTAACTTTTAAAAATCATTTTGAAGACTCGAAAACACTTTAAAGAGTGTTTGGAGTAAAGCTGATTTAATGAAGTAAATCAGTCCCCAGAATATTTAGAAAATGTCTGAATATTATTATTTAAATAATATTCCCATAAAGAATAATCTTTATAAAATAATTGAAGTAGAAGTATTAAAACTTATACTTGAAATGAGTATTAAATAACCAAAGATATACTTATATGAAAGTACTATCTTTATTTGAATAATCGAAAATAAGTTTGATTATCGAAACATTATTCTTTAATAAAATAAAGAATATTATTAAATAATAAGCGGAGTCATAATACCTCGAATGAATATTATAATTAATATTCATTAAATACAATAAAGGAGTCAATACATCCTCAAATGACTATCCAATTAATAATCATTAAATAATATAAACTGAGTCATAAGTCCTCGGATGAATATTCGAAATAATATTCAATAATAAAATAAAGTTAAAGTTATCGAATAAACCTTATTCGATTAATAGTTTTGAAAACTATGACCATATATATATATATAAGTATATATATATATATATATATATATTTATATCCATATATACAAAATCTACTCGGGATCCTCGACTCCCGGTTTTTAGAAAATATTTTCACCTTTGGGTCCCTATACTAAGGGTATATGCAAATTACCGCTATCCTCTAGCATAGGTATTATCAACTGAATCAACAGATATATATGGAAAGAATACGAAACAGGCATGCATATATATATATATACCATAGCAGCATGCTTCAATATATTGCAACATTTGCTAATTAACCAACATGCATCTATCGCAAGATAATGCAAATACCTATATACATCACAACAACAGTTATAACTGGTAGAAAACTTGCCTGAGCGACTTGGGGTGATAAAAGGCTCGGGACGAGTCTGGTAACCTATAAACAACAAGTAAGTTGGAATTAAACCAAAATCAATTGTAAATCTATACTTTAACTAACTTAGACTCTAACGCTCGTTTTGCGCTTACTAATTTGCTTAAGTCACTCGGGTACCCTCGGCTCCACCATTTTTAATAATTTAACCTTTACGAGTTTTAAGGCGATTCCTTCGCGAGTGTCTTACCAACTGCCTCACACACTTACCATAAATGTTTCATACATTAATTAACCCTTTTTGGTCTTTAACCTATGTTTCAAAGTAAGGCGAGGGGAAAAGTTTCGTTCGCGAAACGCCGTTACATGAAACGGTCGTTTCTCCTAAACCGTGCATCGGAATCGAACGAACTACATATCAAAACGAAGCTCGTAACATGAGCTATCTAAACATGGCAATGGTCATAATCTAGCAGGGGGTTCTCCGGTCCTAATGTTATGCACAAAAACAGTCTAAAGAAAATCGGACGTTACGATGGCTATGTTTACGCGATTTCCCAATTTAAAACCATTCAAAACCAACCCAATTCAACCTCAATCCAACATACAACCAACATCCATCCTTATCACATCATAACAACCCCAACCAATTCAATTTTAACATTCATACTTATGCCTAAGCTTGAATTTAACTATACTACAATCTTTTAACCAAAACAACAAGATTTACCAATCCGATTCAATACCATTTCAAATCCCAAACTCTAAATCACAACATCAAGCTACAATATCACCCTACTAATCAAAATCATCTTATAATACATAGGAATCTAGGGTTTGGAGATGATATACCTTCCTTGAAGTGGTGGGAGGAGCTAGGAAGCCTTAAGAAGCTTTGAGAAGTCTTAGGAATGCTTGGATCTTCAAGGAAAACAAGAAAAATTTCAAGTTAAAAACTTGAAAACACTATTCATAGTCTTCTTCTTTGATGAAATGAAGAAGATGGAGAAGGAATTGATGGCTTAAACTCATGATATAGCCCTAACTAAGCATGAAGATGATTAGGAAATTAACTCACCAATTTAGGAAGCTTGGATCTTGAATTTTTGAAATTTCTTGCCTTTCGAATAGTAAAAAGCCGAGAGCTCTCAAGAACAAAGCCTTGGTTTCTTTTTGATTTTGATGAAGAATGAATTTGCTTGGCTTGGTTGATTTGTTTTTGTGTTTGATTTAGTTAATTACCTTGTTGCCCTTGAATTTGTGTGTTTCTCATTCAACCACACCTCCTTCCTTCCCATGTCATGCCTATGTCATGTTGTGATGTCATCTTTCCCTCCTTGTCCTCCTCTCATTGGTTGGGTGACATCACTCCCTCTAATCCCTTTGCTTAACTTCCTAATCGTTTGCCTAATGACCGCTGATCTGTTATACTGTTCGCTTAACTTTCGTTTTCGTTTATCGTTTGAAGGATCATACCCGGGATCTTATTACTTAGGTTCCCTTAACCTTTCTCAATACATTATATTCCTTTTTATGATCCTCTATTATAATCCTTTAATTTAAATCCTTTTTTATCTTGTTACCTTATACTCAATTCTCTTCGTATCTAGTGGATTTCCGGGAAAAACCAAAGTGTTCGGAATTTGGATTCTGACGATCTTTACATACACTTATATACCACATAGATTACTAATAAAATCTCAGAATATCCATAATAGAACCCCTACATAGTGTGGCATGAAAAGTTTTCTCATTCAGCAAAAACATTATTCACAAGGGTTACAAAAAAGTTGAAAATTTTGGGGGTTATTACAGTCTCCCCTCCTTAAAAGGATTCCGTCCCGGAATCAAACAGAAAACAAATGGGGGTACTTTTCTAGCATTGTGCTCTCTAGTTCCCAAGTTGATTCTTCCACATTATGATTCTGCCATAGTACTCTGACTAGCTTGATCACTTTGTTCCGAAGCACCTGCTCCTTCTTATCTATAATCCTTACTGGCTTCTCCACGTAAGTTAGATCTGGCTGCATATCCACCTGCTCGTACTCCACTATGTGTCTGGCATCCCGATGATACTTCCTTAGCATTGACACATGGAACACATTATGAACTTGTTGCAAATTAGGGGGTAAGGCTAGCTCGTAAGCTAACTTTCCAATCCGCCTTAATATCTCAAAAGGTCCAATGTATCTTGGGCTTAGTTTTCCTTTCTTTCTGAACCTCATTAATCCCTTCCAAGGGGATACCTTTAGCAGTACTAAGTCCCCGACTTCATATTCCTTGTCCTTTCGGGCTAGGTCTGCATATTTCTTCTGTCTGTCTTGGGCTGCTACAAGTCGCCCTCTGATAAGATCCACTATATCTTTGGTCCTTTGGACCACTTCGGGTCCGAGCATGTTCCGCTCTCCTACTTCATCCCAGTATAAGGGAGATCGACACCTTCTTCCGTACAGGGCCTCATAAGGCGGCATTCCGATGCTAGCATGAAAGCTATTGTTATAAGAAAACTCGATCAACGGCAAGTGATCATCCCAACTCCCTTTAAAGTCTATTGCACAGACTCTCAACATATCCTCTAGTGTCTGGATGGTCCTTTCACTCTGCCCATCCGTCTGGGGATGATACGCGGTACTCATATTTAACTTGGTCCCCGCACATTCCTGAAAGCTCCTCCAAAATCTGGAGTTGAACCTGGGGTCTCGGTCCGAGACAATGGACGCTGGGACTCCATGTCGCGTTACTATTTCCTTAAGGTAAATGTCAACCAGTCTATCGACTGTGTATCTCTCATTGATAGGAATGAAATGAGCTGACTTTGTCAGTCGGTCTATAATTACCCAAATGGCGTCGTGATTGGCTTTCGTCCTTGGCAAGCCTATAACAAAATCCATCGCTATCTATTCCCATTTCCATTCGGGAATCTCCAGGGGTCGTAAGAGTCCACTGGGTCTCTGGTGCTCTGCTTTTACCCTTTGGCAATTCAAACATTTGTTTACCCATTCTGCTACGTCCCTCTTCATGTTGGGCCACCAGTAATATTCCTTCAAATCCCTATACATCTTGGTACTTCCCGGGTGAATGGAATACCTTGAACTATGGCTTTCATCCAATATCTCATCTTTAAGCTCTTGAACATTCGGAACCCAAATCCGGTAGGAGTACCTCATTATCCCTTTATCATCTTTCTCAGTATGGATCTCCTCTCCAGTCATTGACTCTCTACCTTCATTCATTATTTTCTCCTGGCACAATCTGATCTTTTCCAATAACTCTGGCTGCATTGAGATCTCAAAAAGCTTTTCAGTTCTGGTTCCAGTTACCTTTACTTCTATTTCCATTTTCTCAAAATCCCTTATCAATTCTTCCGAAGTCGTTATCATTCTGAGTCTTTCCTTTCTACTAAGGGCATCGGCCACCACATTGGCTTTCCCTGGATGATAAAGAATCTCACAATCATAGTCCTTGATTAGTTCTAACCATCTCCTCTGGCGCATGTTGAGCTCTTTCTGCGTAAATATGTACTTGAGGCTCTTATGGTCTGTGAAAATCTCGCACTTCTCTCCATACAAGTAGTGCCTCCAAATTTTTAAGGCAAATACTATTGCCGCGAGCTCAAGGTCATGAGTAGGATATCTAACCTCGTATTCCTTCAGTTGTCTCGACGCATAAGCAATCACTTTACCGTGCTGTATAAGCACACATCCTAATCCTTTATGCGACGCGTCACTATATATCACAAAATCTCTTTTTCCGTCCGGCAATGCCAATACCGGAGCCGTTATCAACCTTTTCTTTAATTCCTGAAAACTGTTCTCGCATTTCTCCGTCCATTCAAACTTTTCTGTCTTACGAGTAAGTCGTGTCAAAGGGGCTGCGATCTTCACAAAGTCCTGTATAAATCTACGATAGTAGCCGGCCAATCCTATAAAACTCCTTACCTCTGTGGGTGTGGTTGGCCTTTCCCAATCTGAGACCGCCTCTATCTTGGAGGGGTCGACCAATACTCCTTCTTTATTGATCACATGTCCTAAAAACTGTACTTCATTCTGCCAGAATTCACACTTCGAGAATTTGGCATATAACTGTTCCTCTCTGAGTATTCCTAGAGCTATCCTCAAATGCTCTGCATGTTCTGTCTCAGTCCTTGAGTAGATCAAAATATCATCGATAAAAACTATCACACATTTGTCCAAGTACTTCTTAAATACTCTATTCATTAAATCCATGAAAGCCGCTGGGGCGTTGGTTAATCCAAAGGACATTACCAAGAACTCATAATGCCCATACCTGGTACGGAACGCTGTCTTGGGAATATCTTCGGGTTTAATCTTCAGTTGGTGATATCCAGTTCTCAGGTCGATCTTGGAAAAATAAACAGCATCCTTTAGCTGGTCGAATAGATCGTCTATTCTAGGTAATGGGTACCTGTTCTTTATGGTTAGCTTGTTCAACTCTCGATAGTCTATGCACAGCCTCATGCTCCCATCTTTCTTCTTAACAAATAAAACTGGTGCTCCCCATGGAGACACACTGGGTCTTATCATACCCTTATCCAAGAGTTCCTGTAATTGGATAGCTAATTCCTTCATTTCATACGGGGCTAACCGGTAAGGTGCTTTTGAAACTGGCGCCGTCCCTGGGGCCAACTCAATAGCAAATTCAATCACTCTATCGGGTGGTAGTCCCGGAAGGTCTTGTGGGAATACATCTTCAAATTCATTGACTACTGGAATATCTTGTAAGTTGGGCACCTCCTTCTGCGTGTCCACCACATAGGCTAGGTAGGCCTCATTTCCTTTTCGTAGCATCCTTTTAGCCTGGGTCATGGTCAAAAATTTCTGCGTCTGCCTCTTTCCTCTAAATATAACTTCTTTCTTCCCTGGGACATTTAGCTTAACTTTCTTCCCTTTACAGTCTATCTGAGCATCGTTGCTAGATAGCCAGTCCATTCCCAAAATTACATCAAACTCCCTTAATTTAAAAAGGAATCAGATTAACACTAAAGGATTGCTCCCCTATCCCTATCTCACAGGCGGGGTGAATCTGGTTAACAGGAATAATTTCATGATTGGCTATTTCTACTTGCAAGGGTTCTATCAAGGGTTCAACCTTAAATCTTAACTTACGCGCAAAGTCCTTTGATATAAAAGATTTAGTTGCTCCCGAATCAAATAAAACATTTGCACTGATTGAATTTAGAGAAAGGGTACCTGCTATCACATCTGAATCTTTCATAGCATCCTGGACTGTCATGTTGAAAGTCCTCGCAGTAGGTGGCTTATTAGAAGCAGCCATGCTTACTCCCGAAGCTGCTGGTTTGTTCATTTGGCATTCCCTCTTCCAATGACCTGGGCGTCCACATTGATGACAAGTGGTGGTTGGAATGACGGCAGGGGTTGATGATGGGCACTTAGTTGAATAGTGGCCTTCCCGACCGTACTTGAAGCAGGTTACTGGCTTTCATTTACACTCCCCAGTGTGATTCCTTCCACATATGTTACAGGCTGGCAATGGGGGTCGAGACTGGTTGGAATAGGACATTCTTGATTTCTGGCCGCCCTGGCTCACACTCACACTCATTGGCCGCTTAAACCAAGTGTTCCTTCCTGGTAGGGACACTGCTCCTCGTTTAAATCTAGTTGGGAAGCTCCTTCCTGCGGAACCTCCACCCATGCTCATACTTTTCCTCTTTATTCCTTTCTTCTCTCTTTCCTTCTGCATCTGTTCACTTCCGACTTCTACAATCGTTGCCTTTTGCACCAGAGTGGCATAGTCCGTAAGCTCAAGGATTGCCACCCTATTCTGAATCCACGATTTCAGTCCCTGCTGAAACCTCCTAGCTTTCTTTTCCTCGGTGCTCACAAACTCCGGCACAAACCTTGATAACTCAGTAAATTTCGCTTCGTACTCTTCTACAGACAAGTTATTCTGCTTTAGCTCCAAGAACTTGAGCTCCATCTGGTTTTCCATAAACCTCGGGAAATACTTTCCCAGAAACAACTGACTAAATCTCTCCCAGGTTATAATAGCATCAGTCTCCATGTTTTTCTTGGCCTCCCACCAGTAGTTAGCTTCTCCTTTCAGAAGGTAGGTAGCAAATACAGTCTTTTGTGCCTCATCGGTACTCAAAATCTCAAAGGATTTCTCCATTTCCTTTAACCATGCCCTTGCCTCAACTGGGTCGGCTGATCCGTGGAACTCAGGGGGCTTAAGGGACTTAAAAGCCCTGAAAGAGTTTGCCACAGTATTGTTATTTCCTTGAGGGGGTGGGTTGGGTTGACGTTCCAAATTCTGCCTTAGGAGTTGCATGAACTGGTCCATGGGATCCATGCCTGGGTTTAGTACTGGTTGCTCAACCTCGGTTTCTCCTTTTTCAGCCTCTATCTCAAATCCCTCAACATCATATGTTTCCTCTTCCTCTTCATACAAGGAGTCATCCTGTTCCACATAATCCTCATCTTCCTCTTCACTGTGTTCCTGGTTCCTATCATCCTGGTTATGGCTTCCCTGGTCCTCAGATCCAGGGTTCGCCCTAGTTCCAATCTTTCTTGGCGGCATGATTCTGATAATAAAAAAAATTATTGGGAAATTCAACGTTAGGTCACAATCATATACAACATTGTGCCTTGCACAGCTCTTATAATAGGGAGAACGTATATCGCAATTCTATTATTTTAAGAAAGTTCTAATACGAAGTGCAGTAATAATAATGATAAAAACAGTGATCCCGTCACTAATGAACTGAACCGAAGGAAACAAATATATACATAATGCGAGAAATACATAGTTTGATCTGGTCAAAAGTACAACAGTGCTACAATCATCTGTCCCAAAAGTGATACACAAGAGTCTATCTGTCTAGTCAGAAAAAGGGATGCTATATACAAGTCAACTATCCCGGAAAATTGGCTCTTACTAAGGCCTCGGCTAACTAGACAACTAGACTATTCCATCATCAATCCTGAATCACACACCGGAGCGGGTCAGCTCCCATACCCTTTCCATCGTACGACGGAAGATATAGTCGGCCTGCCGCCTGGAGATCCTACCATGCCTGTCCCCCTGGAGCGATCTGAGGCTCGCTCGGGATGTGAGCTCTATCCCAGTAAGCTCCATCCTCAAAGATCGGGGTATAGAAGCCCTAGTCTCATAAGCTCGGGTACGCCTACCCGCCTTCTCTGCACCCAACTCCCTCCTGGCCTTATCCAGTCGGCCCTCGGCAACAGCCACTCGGGTCCTCAGAACATCCTGAACATATCCATGAGCTAACGAAGACTGCCTGTGGGCAGGGTCAAGAGGTGGTGAATTCGGAGCCGCTGAGGGTGCCTCTTCGGTCTACCTAGGCTCGGAAGTATGGGTCTCTGAGCTGTCATCATCGGGAATCCAGGATAGTGGTGGAGGGGTAGGGGCTCTGACCACCGGAAGTGTGGATAATGGGGTACCAGCATACACTACCATAGGTCCAACACGCTCCTCAGCTACTGGGACCTCATCCAGGTCCTCCTCATCTGGAATAGCAATAACCTCTGTCTCTGATTCCTCTGAGGGGTCCTCCTCATCTAAAATAGCAATGACCTCCGTCTCTGACTCCTCTGAGGGGTCCTCCTCATCCTCCTCCATCTCAGGCTCCTCCTGATCCTCAACATCTAGCAATGCCTCATCATGTTCACGCTCGAACATCTCAGGGTCCTCTATCTCAGGCGCCTACACATTAAACGAGCTAAGTTACTATCATGATACTTATAAGGGTTCCCGTAAGGGTTTTAACTATCAGAACTACTTTAAGTAGTCCGACCATGAACTTGGCAAGAGTTCTTATTATCTTTGTGAGTTTGTTATTATATCGACGCATCATCTCTGAGGTTTATAACGCTTAGCTCTGATACCATTTCTGTAACACCCCCAGATCCGGGGTCGGGGATTCGGGCCGTCACGGTCTTTCTTTCCACAATATCATTTCACTTAATTAATAATAAATAACCTTATGCTGTGACCCCACACTAACACACACACCACAACCCGTTATAGTCTCAGAGATGAAATTGAAATGAGTACAAGTCTTTGAATCCACAATTTAAAAGTTATTACAACCCAAAATGATTACTTGATAATTTACAGTTAATTGCCATTATCTGCCACAAGTTATAATTATACATAATTGATTCTCAAAAGTGGATGGTCTGATCTACAATAGATCTACCTCTGCAGCTATAGCAGCTACAACATCATCGGGAAGACGCGGGACGCTTCCCACGCGCTTGCGCTGGGTCTGCTGGAGTCTGGCCATCTTTCCTAACTGTTGTTGTGTGATGAAGAAATAAAGCAAGAGTGAGCCTTACAGCTCGCAAGATAATATATAGTGATAACAATAATATAAGTATCTAAATGGATACTTACTAGAATCTTTTATCAAGTGTAAGATAATTACTTACTAGATATAAGTAAAAACAAGGGATGAAGTTACCAAATACTTCACTACACTTATATCATTTAAAAAAGCTGCTTGAACTACCACTGTTCAAAGTATAATGAGCTTTCAACAGTTCATCAGATAGATGAGACTACAAGACAAGATTTGAATAGATTAAATCTTTGAAATTTTATTAAGGGAAATGAAGTCATGATATACTTCATTAAGTTCTGATATATATATATATATATATATATATATATCCATATATACATCTTCTTTATACAATTTCCTGAAAACCTCTGTCATGTAAAGTATGAACAGAGTTGCAATATCCAATAAATTTGGAAAGGAAAAGAATTTTGGCATAAACCAGATATCTTGATGATCAGGCAAAGATACCCATAAGTAACCTTTTCTACTAGTAGATGGACGAATTCCCCACTGGTCATCACCCTGGTCGTAATAGGACCTTATGCTGGACTGCCACTCAGCCACTTATGCATTTGATGGACTCCCACTGAGCCACTTACACTATCATGGACGCCCACTGAGCCCATGTTGCTTATGCCGACTCAATAGATGGACTTACTTCCCGAACGTTGGGTAAGTAATCAATTCATTTACCAAAACTGCAACCTTGTTGCGAATATAAAATACACCACAGAGCCGGATCCCTCAGGTTTCGAGCGAGTATTTAAATCCCCTTAAAAAGGAAGATCTTAAATATAAAAATGAGTTTTGGGATCCGCTCTAACTTTTAAAAATCATTTTGAAGACTCGAAAACACTTTAAAGAGTGTTTGGAGTAAAGCTGATTTAATGAAGTAAATCAGTCCCCAGAATATTTAGAAAATGTCTGAATATTATTATTTAAATAATATTCCCATAAAGAATAATCTTTATAAAATAATTGAAGTAGAAGTATTAAAACTTATACTTGAAATGAGTATTAAATAACCAAAGATATACTTATATGAAAGTACTATCTTTATTTGAATAATCGAAAATAAGTTTGATTATCGAAACATTATTCTTTAATAAAATAAAGAATATTATTAAATAATAAGCGGAGTCATAATACCTTGAATGAATATTATAAATAATATTCATTAAATACAATAAAGGAGACAATACATCCTCAAATGACTATCCAATTAATAATCATTAAATAATATAAACTGAGTCATAAGTCCTCGGATGAATATTCGAAATAATATTTAATAATAAAATAAAGTTAAAGTTATCGAATAAACCTTATTCGATTAATAGTTTTGAAAACTATGACCATATATATATAAGTATATATATATATATATTTATATCCATATATACAAAATCTACTCGGGATCCTCGACTCCCGGGTTTTAGAAAATATTTTCACCTTTGGGTCCCTATACTAAGGGTATATGCAAATTACCGCTATCCTCTAGCATAGGTATTATCAACTGAATCAACAGATATATATGGAAAGAATACGAAACAGGCATGCATATATATATACCATAGCAGCATGCTTCAATATATTGCAACATTTGCTAATTAACCAACATGCATCTATCGCAAGATAATGCAAATACCTATATACATCACAACAACAGTTATAACTGGTAGAAAACTTGCCTGAGCGACTTGGGGTGATAAAAGGCTCGGGACGAGTCTGGTAACCTATAAACAACAAGTAAGTTGGAATTAAACCAAAGTCACTTGTAAATCTATACTTTAACTAACTTAGACTCTAACGCTTGTTTTGCGCTTACTGATTTGCTTAAGTCACTCGGGTACCCTCGGCTCCACCATTTTTAATAATTTAACCTTTACGAGTTTTAAGGCGATTCCTTCGCGAGTATCTTACCAACTGCCTAACACACTTACCATAAATGTTTCATACATTAATTAACCCTTTTTGGTCTTTAACCTATGTTTCAAAGTAAGGCGAGGGGAAAAGTTTCGTTCGCGAAACGCCGTTACATGAAACGGTCGTTTCTCCTAAACCGTGCATCGGAATCGAACGAACTACATATCAAAACGAAGCTCGTAACATGAGCTATCTAAACATGGCAATGGTCATAATCTAGCAGGGGGTTCTCCGGTCCTAATGTTATGCACAAAAACGGTCCTTTGTTTGAATTCTTTTGCCACAAGCCTGGCCTTAAAGGTCTCCACCTGGCCATCTGCTATAATCTATCTTTTGTATACCGTATACATAGATTCCTTTCCGGATTTCATGGCACTATGCCATTTCTCTGAGTCAACACTACTCATAGCCTCATTATAGGTCACAGGGTCGTTATCATCAATGATCGACAACTCATTGTCATTCTCAATGACAAGGCCATAATACCTCTCAGGTTGGCGAGACACTCTCCCTGATCTATGAATGGGCTGTTCCACAAAAGGTTGTTCAGTCAGAACAGGTGTTTCCACTTGATCCGTAGTAGTTTATGCTTCTTGAACTTCATCAAGTTCAATTTTGCTCCCACTGTTTCCTTCAAGGATAAACTCCTTTTCCAAGAAGGTAGCATGTCTGGAGACAAACACCCGATGATCGGTGCAAAAGTAATACCCTAAAGTCTCTTTAGGATATCCCACAAAACTACATTTTACGGATCGATATTCCAGCTTATCTGGGTCAACTTTCTTGACATAAGCTGGACATCCCCAAATCTTAACGTGTTTAAAACTCGGTTTCCTTTCTTTCCATATCTCATACGGAGTTTGAGGAACAGATTTGGAAGGCACCATATTCAGTAAATAGGATGAGGTTTCCAATGCATAACCCCATAGGAATACTGGAAGATTTGCATAGCTCATCATGGACCGAAATATGTCTAACAAAGTTCGATTTCTCCTTTCAGATACCAATCTGGAGGAGTCCACTGGGAGACTATACCATTTACTTTGAGATAATCTAGAAATACTCCATTAAAGTATTCACCACCTCGATCTGATCGAAGAGTTATAATACTATATTTGGTTGTTTCTCCACTTCATACTTATATTCTTTGAACTTTTCAAAGGCCTCAGACTTGTGTTTCATCAAACACATATCCGAATCCAGATCTATCATCTATGAAAGTAATGAAGTATGAAAATCCACCCATGGCTTGCGTAGACATTGGTCCACATATATCTGTGTGTACCATTCCTAGCAAATCTGCAGCCCTCTCTCCATGTCCACTAAATGGAGACTGCAGTGCCACTATGAAGTGAGATTTTCATCATCCCTTTTCTTTTATTAGTTTGTTCAATCTGAAGTAAATTATGTCACATATATATAGACCATTATTTAAAGTACCACGTCCATAAAGAATATTATCTCTAAGAATAGAACATTCATTATTCTCAATAATAAATGAAAATCCAGCCAAGTCTAACATGGGAATAATATTCCTCACAATCGAGGGAACAAAATAACAATTATTTCAAACACTAGTCTTGCCCGTAGGCATATGTAAATGAAATGATTCTACATCTTCAGCAGCAACTCTTGCTCCATTTCCATCAGTAGAATCACCTCCTCTTCCTCAAGAGTCCTACTTCTCCTTGGTCCCTGTAATAAATTGCAGATATGAGAACCACATGCGGTATCTAATACCCAAGTAGAAATGACATATTCACTTCTATCATGAACATACCTGAATCAGAAGCGGTAGTCTCACTACCCTTCTTCTTCAATTCTGCAAGGTAAACCTTGCAGTTCCTCTTCCAGTGCCCCATCTTGTTACAGTGAAAGCAAACAACTTTACTCTCGGGGTCTTCAGCTTTTGGTGGAACCGGCGTTTTCCCACCTACTTTCTTCTTCTTGGAAGAGTTCCTCTTCCTTTTCTTAGGATTGGAACCTTCACCAATTAGAAGAACAGAACTCTTCTTAGGGGGAAAATTCGATTCCGCAGTCTTTAACATGTTGTGGAGTTCAGGCAGGCTGACATCCAACTTATTCATGTGAAAGTTCACAACAAACTGCGAGAACGAACTCGGAAGCGATTACAAGACCAAGTCTTGGCTCAGCTCCCCATCCATGGCAAAACCAAGTTATCCAAGACGTTCAATCAAATTGATCATCTTAAGTACATGGTCATTCACAGATGATCCCTCAGACATCCTATAACCGAACAACTCCTTCGATATCTCATATCGAGCTGTCCTCCCTGCCACATCATACAACTCTTGTAGATGCATGAGGATAGTGTGAGCATCCATATGCTCATGTTGCTTCTGTAGCTCAATGTTCATGGAAGCTAGCATGATG
This sequence comes from Apium graveolens, assembly GCF_009905375.1. Classification (NCBI taxonomy): domain Eukaryota; kingdom Viridiplantae; phylum Streptophyta; class Magnoliopsida; order Apiales; family Apiaceae; genus Apium; species Apium graveolens. The sequence continues at coordinate 40,173 of NW_027417755.1, read as the reverse complement.
CATTGAGCAACATTTGCATCATCTATCCACTTACGATACACAACATGTTCATCATTATGTGCATCACTAGCAGGTTCAGTAGGCTTAGGTGAGTCAATCACGTATTCCAGCTTCTCAATCCTGAGAACAATTCTCAAGTTTCGAAGCCAGTCAGCATAATTAGGACCAGTCAATTTATGAGCATCTAGTATGCTCCTGAGTGATAGTGCAGAAGACATAATGTATATTGTAAATCTGTAAATGATAAACACATAACAACACTTAGCAAATATTTGATTTCATTTTAAAACACTATATGAATCGGGTCTTTATTCATAAGTGGCTCCCACTACTTTTCCTAATTTATTCAACCCCCTACGTGAAAAATTAAGCATTCATAATGCTAGTGGGAATAGGGATCCTACATTCAATTACACGACCCTGGCTGTAGCACGAACCGCCATGTAATGTTCAATAGGCAGACAACTCTTGTCAATTACATCTCTTGTTATTCCCTAATCAAACTTTAGCCTCTTGAATAATTGAGTCTCGGCTATAGCACGACAAACTCAATATTCTAAGTCAAGTCTAACCCAACATTCCGTACAATTGAATCAGTCCCCAAAGGCCCATGGCTGTAGCACGTACCGACCTTTAGATTCTTATTCAATGTACACATCTCTATGTAATAGACAAGTATTTCTTATTTCGAAATTAAAGCCCTCGGCTGTAGCACGAACCGACAATGATTCAAAAATAAGAACTACTTTTCTATCATGTTGGAAGGCTATGACCGACACAAGCCCATTGTATCATTGGCCAATTACTACTTGATATTATTTAATTTTAGGGGGATTATATTACGTTACAATCATAATCATATTATAAAGAGATTCTTCCTTTTAAATTAAATATTTCAAATCAATAATCAATAATCAGACGATTCCCAGATCGGGTGGAGCATTGTCAAGAGGCGTCACTTAATAACCCTTTCTTACAGATAGAAATCTGTTGTTGATGAAATCATCCTTTCTCTCATATCGAAAATTCATATTCAATTACGTGTTTCACAAACACAAGAATCTCATGATTGTATTCATAATATTGTTCTTAAGGTTATGAAACAATTTCACTATACTAGGTTGTCTAACAAACGCCTTATGTTTATTTAAGTTCACCTAAATCTATCATCGCATGATAAACTAAGTATATATCACATATATCAACATGAATAAACATCAAGGTAGGCATGTTACATCATCTAGCACATTAGAACAAGCAATATACATCTCTATGTATCACAAGAAGCATTTAAAATCAATTCAAACGATCAAAAACAGCTTTAAAACACTTCATGGAATATAAACAGTTCAAAACTTTTATATAAACTAAAATTGATCACTCCATTAGATCCGTCTCGGAAAAACGAATCCAACGGTATATTGCACGCCCAAAACGGAGTTACGAAACTCCCAGAAAATCAATTTTAAAATCAACAGACGGGCTGTAACGCATTACAGGAACGCGTTACAAGCCCTGTAACGCATTCCGGTGATGCGTTACACCCCTTTTAAGCCATTAAAGGGTGTAACGCATTCCGTGAATGCGCCACAGGTGTGTAACGCATTCCGGGAATGCGTTACACCCCTATTTTATTTTTATTTTTTTAGCAGCCGCCTGTTTTTTTTCTCCTCGATCAGCGTGCCTCACAACTCTGTCTTCTTTCTTCTTTCACGCAGCAGACAGATTATGCAGAGCAGATACAGTACAGATATATATACATACAATACATATATATATAATTATTTAATTACGAATTTTAATTGCAACAATTTCAAAAATTTATAATAAAAAATCTATACATCCTAAAATTATGAAAAAAATACCCAGACGATCTACAACACTTGTAGAACCCAGATCAACATTCAAAATAATTCTGAGAAACGATTTCTCATCAGGCAAAATTAATCCATGATATAACTTGTAAAAATCATAATTAATTCATACAAGCACATAAAATTCTGAAATATTTACCACAGATCTACATGCATACAACCTATGCTCTGATATCAATGTTGGATTTTTAAACGCAGCAGGGGCATGGAAAAACACTTTTACACATATAAAATCCAAATAAAAGCATTTAAATCGCGAAAAAGAAATTTGAGGGATCGAATCTAACCTTTTAAAATAATTCGGAGACAAAGATCAGAGATCCTTAGCAGTTGCTCCTCAAGTGTGAAGCACTCCACCGGTATCCACCAAGAAAACGATGTTAAGGAGGAGGAAGGAGGTGGAGAGAATTGGGTTTTCCAAATATTTGGGTTTTCGGTTTTCGAGGTTGGAATAAAATTAGGGTATATAATAGTGTATTTATAGGCAAAATTTTCAGCTGAAATTTTCCCATAAGTATTATTATTATTATCCCATTTATTATTCTCATTAATAATTAAAACACCTTTTAATTATTAATCCTTTTTCTAAACACTTTAGAAATAATTCTCTCTCTTGATTTAATTTCCAAAAATTATATCCTTAATTAATAATATTAAGAACTTTTCTTAATTAATTTATAATCAATTAAATCTCTTTTAATCAATTATTAAATTTTCCAATTAATTATTTATTTCACAAATAAATAATTATTAGCCATTATTAATTAATTCCTCCACCAATAAATCATTCTCTTTTTATGGTGTGACCCTGTAGGTTCAATATTAAGCCGGTAGTAGAAATAAATAATAATAAAACTATTTTATCATTATTTATATAAATTCTCTAATTTATTAAATATGATTAATTAATTAATCACATTTATTCTACATCGTGAGTGATGCTTCTCAACATATCGCGACTATCCGGATAATATGAATTCACTGCTTAGAATACCAAGAACCTGTCAGTGAATAGTTACCGTACAATAAACTCCTTCTACCCTGCAATGTTCCGATTAAATACAAGGCATGGATCTCATGTCAAGCCTATCTAATTCAATCACTTGCTTACCATTTACTATGCGTAGTTCTATGCAAATTAGAAACTCCTTTCTAATTTCATTCACTCTGGCCAGAGATTCCTGAACTAGCATAAGTGGATCAGCCTTGAACATTCTCTTCCTTCACTGGAAGGGGTAGATCCTTTATTGATCATACACTATCTTCGTGTACAAATTCCTATACCTAGAAGAGCCCTAATAATTGTCCCTGGAGACTAAGAACTAAACCAAAGCATAGTTCAGTGTACACAAGATGACTATGATGACCTCAAGTCGAAGGATACTTGTACAACTATCACTAAGCGAACAACTGCTGACACGTGAGTGAACTCCATCAGTTGTTCAGCTGGGCGAGTCATGTTCAGTGAACTTATTCTATAATAAGCACCTACATACTAGCTATAGTGTCACCACACAAATGTCTATGAGAACAGACATCCTTCATAATGAAGCAAGCATAGTATTTACCGATCTTTGCGGATTATTAATTACCAGTTAGTAATCCTATGACCAGGAACTATTTAAGTTTAGAGTTATCATCTTTTTAGGTCTCACTATTATGATCTCATCATAATCCATAAAAAGCTTTACTCTAAACTATGGTATATCTTATTTAAACACTTAAATAGATAAAGCCCGTAATAAAAACAAAACAAGTCTTTATTAATATCAATGAAATCAAAACAGATTACATAAAAGTTATTCCTAAATCCTAATACACGATAGGACTTAGGACATATTCCTTTCACTTATGTGCTACATGAATTACGTAATTATGTGTTATGTGGATAATATGATTACATGCCCTATGTGTACGTATTATGTGAATAATGAGTCAGCGTGTCTTTTAAACATTATCTGAATGAGATGTGATTTTTATCTATTATTATCGGGCGTGTAGACGATAGGGATAAGTGTATAGACTAGTCAATTATATATTGTCAGTTCATTAAATAGTATTATTTATGATAGATGCACATAGTGCGAGACGTTCAAAGCCAGATAGAGACTGTAGAAGTAAAGCCTGATTGCGTGTAGTACTGAAATGAGTGGATTCAGAATAAAGATAAACCTAAGAGGGTAAATGATAAGAAAGGTCAAGTAGCCCGTCAAGGGTAATACAGATGCGACAGGACTAAGTTATATGGTAGTTAGTTAAAGATCGGAGGATTATCAATTGAGGCAAGTATTCCTAACCTTTCTCCTAAAATACTGCAAATATTTATTCGCTCCTATTCTAAGTTCAGAATAGTTAACTATTTTGTATTTCGCTGCAATTACTCTTATTATGTTAGTTCTTTCCATTATTGTTCCTATAATTCGATTGCTCTCTTGAGCAAATACCCATTCATTCGGGTTATTTGTGAACCCTGATTTGGGATGTTTTGAAATCAAAATGATTTTACATCAAAATACTCTACGGGCTGGACGGTTATTATGAGGACCAGTGATGAGTTGGATCCTATGGGCCGGAAATAGACCGGACCCTTAGGCCATAGTTGTCTGGGTACCCCATATGTTGGTTAGGTCTATGCAGTTGGGTATAGATCCGCGCTATCTCCTGACTGATCAGCAGGTTATTGGGCATATGTTGGTTTATAGTGTCCAGTCTAATTTATTGTTGATCGCCATTAACGGCATCCCTTCCCGAATAATTAATAATTACAAATCAAACAAAGAGTTGATTCAAAAAGATGAAACAATCACTGTTCTTTTACAGAAAAATGTGATTTATTAATAAAGGCCAATGAGGGCCGATGTTTTGTTCGCTCAACTATTTAAATATGTAAAGATGTTTTTAAAATCATTTAACAATCGTTTCCAGGAGTTTTCTGATTTGATACTTGGAAACCATTTAATGATACTTGCTGGGCATTTTTGGCTCACTATTGCTTTGTGAACTCTTATTTCTTTCAGTATCAAATGAGGACAAAGTGAATAGCTTTTAGTAGACAGCAAAAGTGGTGAGATTCCAGCTGAAGAAATTTGGAGATGTTAGAGTGATCAATATAAGGAAATTAGTAATAAGGTAATGAAATTGTATTTAGACAATGTAAATTTTAGAAGGTTAGATTCTTGTTTCTACTATAACCTGTAAGCGATCCTGAATATGAGGGGTTATCTATATATTTATTTTAATATAAAGGTTTTTATTATTATGTAAAGTTGTGTAGTGACACCTATTCCTGACCTCGGATTTGGGGGCGTCACAGTTGGTATCAGAGCTACAGGTTATTGGTCACTGAAATAAGAATAGGCGAGGGTAAGATAGGAGTGATAGATCATATGAGATAGGAAAGACCCTATGCGTACTAATTTTAAGTTCGAATTGAGTGTGAATGAGGATTGGCAGGTCCGATATGAAATTGTTAAGCCAAGATGGTTAGGGCAAGCGTAAGGCGTATATCGCAACGCTATATGTATATTGAGTTCTCAGATCCTACAGGAATGAGGAATCAATAGATCAACAGAGACGGGATATGCTACCCTACGTTTCATGCGGTTTTGAAGAAGATGCAATTGAGTCTTGTGAGAACTTCGCGTAAGAGAGGTTAGGTGAGTTTTGGGTACGATTTAACTTATGATTAGGTAGTAGGACAAGCTTTATGCTGGAGGCAACAAGTTCATAGAAGCTGATGAAGAACCAACGTTACGTGTTTCGAAGACACCACCGCTACGAGAAGATTCCTATCACTTATCGGGAGCTGCGCAAGGAATAATATCTACCTTACTAGGTATTGGTAAGACTAGCAAGAAGATGTGAACCTATCTATAGACCGAACATCGAGTCGCATGCGTGGTTGCAAGCATAACATCAAGGACGACGACAAGAATGTCAAAGACAGTACTAAATGTCAGCGTTGCGGTAGGATTGTGAATAAAATGATATACGACGGTAAATGAAGTTTCGTCGACTAATAATTGCAAGCAGAATCCAAGGAAGAGTAAAAGATGTGTGAAAATGGAGAGACCCTTATATGGGCATTCCTTTAATTAGATAAATGGCAAGTAACTTATATAGTAATGACGACCAAATAATTGATTTTCAAAATCTTAAAATGAGATTTCAGAGAAGATTTTCCTAATCAACTGTCAGAAGATTTTTGTATGAAATGAGTTCTACAATTTGGTTGTCAAATTACTATTTATGTTCTTGTTATTATAAACAGAAAATGACCTAAAAAGAAGAATGGATATAGACTCGGTATTGTTAACCTGGAGGACCAAGTAGACCCACTAGTAAGAAGAAAGTTTAAAGTTTCCGTGAAAGACGAACATAAATTTTTGTTTAATAATATTAAGGATTAAATCAACTTGTTAAAAACATTATTTACCCAGTTCATGAAATTGCTAAAATTTAACGAGATTCATAAATTGAACGGACAGCGGATGACTAAAGGAAATGGAAGAATCTTCCATGATATTTGGAGAATAATAGTATTTCTATCGATGGAGTTGAGACGTTGCGGGATCGACTGTTACCTTACATGGCATAAAGGAAATCAGAAGTAATAATTATAAATTTTGTAGGGACGCGATTACGATCAAATCATTAAAGCATTTAATAAGGAGGCATTTCCAGACAACATTTCGAAGTTATAATGTGAACTAAATTGTGAATCTCTCATTCGACTGGTTCTGAAGGCATAATTAGGTGAAGCGTGGAAGGTGATCAACATCGAAATTCCTCTTCTTAACATAATAGCATATGTTCTTCTTAATTCTTGGATACGTATAAGTTTCTTCTGTGGATAAATCATATGAGGTGAAGATGAAAGAAAATTTGTTGTATTCCTTCTAAATTGTTTCTCTCCTCAAGTCACTAATTTCTGATTGAGACAAGCAGTGTTGTTGTATGACGCTTTGTCAAAATGATGAAGAGTCGGGTGGGACGCCACCTAATCATGTGCTGTATGCCATATAGTATGAAAGACTGGCCATCTTGAGTACGAACATGGTTGTCTCATTCACATCTAAATCTTCACTCATTCTTCTTCCTTCAATTTATTGAATTACAAATTCTCCCAATCGTTTGTGGCATTGTTATTCCTTATTCAGCTTTCAATCAAAGTCGTATTCGCAAACCCTCCTCTTGCGTAAAATCTGTTCTTTGACGATTTTAAAAGAAATACAATAGTGTGGGATGTGGAAACATACAACAAACATAGATACGATGGTAAACCGATATATGGTGGATATCTGCGGATAAGAAAGAAGGAATTCATCGATAACATGGACGTGGCGAAGACATCAAGTTGGACAGCTGTTCGTGTTACGAGGATCTCATCAGTATGATAGATTGCGTAAACATTATGCGCTTCAAATCAAAGGATTTTGACGTGAAATGAGGGATTAGCAAACTGTAATAAATAAATTAGTTATAAAATAAGGAAGTAAGGCTGTATACAAAGCAAACGAGTGTCGGGAGAACAATCGGAGATCAAGGGACTTCTGAACACTGAATCAAACAGGAAATTAACACGTGAAACATCCCTTTGTCGTGGAAAGATATTTGTCGTAAAGATTCAAGATTAAAGAAATCTTAATTGTAAACAAACTTTGAACGTGTTCTTCAAGAGATTGTGAAGTTCTCTACCTTGAGTAAATAAGTTATGATGAATTTAATACCCTTAACTGGGTCGGTGACAAAAGTTCGATACGAGAACATAAGTGGAGATAGAGTAATGGGGATTCGACTGCGAGACCTTTTAAGAAATAACGAACCGATGATGGAGTTTTCACCCGATTATGACAATGATAATTAAGACCCTGCATGGTTATTGAAAGATAAACAAACTCACTAATGAAATTGAGTGTGTATTATCAAAAAAAAGGAGTATTAGTGTAGTTCATTGAAGGATGCAGCATAATTTTTAAAAGTAACTATACTCAATTAGTAATGGTAAGGGATAAATTAAGAGACTTGCGAAATAAAAATTTTAGAAACAACAAGATAAATTTTAAAGTTCGCTAATAAAATTTTGTGATATTCTGAAAGAACTGAGAAAAGTGTGGTTATTGTAATCATTGTTGGTTTAAGACCTTAGTCCCATTTCAAAAAGATATATGTTATGCCAAATAAATACTAATCAGAATGATATAGTTTGAGCTATAGTGGATGGATGAATTTGGTTGATGGAAATGAATGGATGTGATTGTAGATGATTTGGTAGATTGATGGTGTCGGCTTGAGTCCGACTAGTAGTCAATGGTTTAGGGGAGGTGCTACCCTAATTTTTAGAAATTACTCTACATGTAAGGATAAAGGAGTATATTCTCACTCCCAGTTGTACTCCAAATGGTTATGATTTCAGTTCTAGAGTAAGAATGTTATGATCGAACTAACTTTATGTAATTGGCCTTTGATTCTAGTTAGCTAGTCTTCACTTGGTTTAAGTGATCAGTTAAAAGAGTTAATTGATCAATTTTACCAACTAATGGTTAACTAAATGGAGATCGATTCCAATTAGATTGAGTCAAGCTTTAACATGATTTTCTGATCCAAAATCAAAGCGGTTAGCAAGTTGAAAGAAGTGATGATATAAGCAGGGATCGAAAGTTTAGTAAAATTGGTGTGATGTTACTACAGACATGTACGAGATTTTATCTAGATGAATACGCCTTTTTTGATAAACAAGAGGAACAGAAAGTAATTGGTGTATGCTAGTAAGGAGAATATTTTCAAGACCTGAAGGTTCAAGATAAAGCAAAGAAATTCTATCATCTGTAATAGTGTTCCAGGAAGGACTTGGATGTATATCCATATCAAATGACAATTTAATGGAAGCTACCATAAATTAGTGGAGAGAATGTTTGCAAGAACTGAAGATCCAAGATAGAGCAAAGAAGTGTTACCATCTGTAATAATACTCCATGAAAGACGTGAACGTACATTCTTGTCGAATTATGATTTAATGAAAGATGCTGTGAAATACTGGGAAACCCGCAAATTCAAGTATCCGATGTAAGAAAAAGACTGCCAAAGTCTGCATGTGAACTTGGGAAGAAGAAATGTTGATCAATTGGAAAAAAAAACCAAATATGCGATCAATGATAATTTAAGTGAGGCTAAGAAAGTGACCATCGATGAATTGGATAATTCTGTAAATAAGAACTTAAATATTATAAATAAAAGCCTTTTATTAACTTTAGAAATGGCTTAGCTAATAATGCACATATTAATATTATCAAGAAAAAGGTATTCCTTATGTTAAAAGAGTTAATGAGTAATGAGAATGAAGAACTAAATAAGAAAAGAAGTGGAATCAAAAGGATGATAAAGAAATTTTATAAAATAGTCTAGGATATAAGCAAGTTGTGGACGTCAGATGTGTCAGAACTGATAGGAGAATGAAGTTAAACGCCGATAATTGAAGACAAGAATTTCATTCAAAGAATGCGCCTAAGCAGGGAAGATTAAACAACAGTATTCGTGGAAAACTATTAGAGAAGAATGATACAATGAATCTCATATCGGAATTCTCCATAATTAAAGTGAAGTCCCGAAGATTCTAACGAATGATTTACCAAGGTTACTTCGGGAAATGAGGTAAGAATTTCCATCAGTTACTGTACGAGTCGAGCTGGTGTCAAAAGCCCTGTATCGTATAACCCAGTAGAAATGAGATATTGAGTGAAGGAAAACTTCAGAAATGTGGAATGCAAGAATAATGAAATAAAAGGGGTACTTCATGCTATACACAAAAGTGATCATGGAGAAAAGAAAAGGGAGGTATGAAGTCACGCACCGCGTATCGGATTTTGTAAGTCTGAAGATTAAATGAATATAATGTATAAGAAGTAATTGGATAGTGTAATTGTATTTATAACATCCTCGCCCATTCAAGAATTAAGGAAGACCAAGTTGAACACCTGGAGATATGCATGCGAAGGGTAAACAATTAGCAACTACGTTCTAAGCTACAAAGGTATGGACTCTGGCTATAATTACTTATGAGCTACAGAAGTATGGTTAATTACCAAGCAAGATCCATTCAGAGACAGATGTCTTGAGTAGAAAAGAAAAAGTGAGCATCACTAAGATTGCTGGAGAGCGGATAAAGGAATTGTAAAAGTTAAGAATTGAGAACAGGTTTTGATCTAACTTCTGGATTATACTGATACTTACTTTGTTGTTAGATATCAAAGGTGGTATTAATATAGATGATTGATGTTGAATTCAGTATGGAATGTTGTGAGCATCAAAGTTTATATTGATATCTAATTTGATATGACAATAAAATTAGTATTAGTACCAAGAGTTCGGTTTTGAATAAAATTATGATTTATTCTATTCCAAGTTAATATTTCCTTTCAGATAGTAAAAGATTTCGCTCGATGAATATACTTGTTAGTGATTGAAAAGAAATTGAAAAATACTACAAAGTGAGGAGTTAAATGCAAATGTCGAGATTTTCTTTTAATTTTTTTAGTTTTGAATAGATTTAGAACATTTCGAAGCATCAGACGCCCTAAGCTCAGTATATTGGGCGCATACGGATGGAAAGTACAAGAGACCAGCTAAAGGTTCTCGAATACGATTAAAAACGATTATAAGCCAGACTAACCAAACGAAAGGAGACGCGAGAAGTAAAGTAAAACAGTCAGGAAAATGGAAGGTACATAAACATAAATCATTAAAATTAGAAAGAAAATCAGATTAGTATAAATTAAGTTAGTCCATCAAGACAATGAGATCGATAGAATGGTTACGAATGGGTTGACCCTGTTGTTACAGGCATAACGAGTTCATAAGATGTTCAAATGTATATGGCTAAGAAAGGTAATTTAGCTCCCTACGTATAAAATGAAGGTTGATTCGAGTTACGTGAGTAACTAACAGATTTAATGTCGGTGAGAGACCGTTGAGTTGTGATTAAAGTGATGAGACCCGAGGAATTATAGGAAATATACTTGAAAAATATCATAGTCAATGACAGAAAGTAAATACGCCCTGGTCTCAGTGCATCATTTATAAATGAAGAAGCAGATTACAGGAACAGTTAAAGAGCCTCGAATGCAATGGGAAGCGATTACAAATTAGGTTATTTGAACGAAGAAACATATGATGACGAGGTTCAACACCGAGTAACAGTTGGAAACGCATATAAGCACGAGTTATTAGAATTAGAAAGAAAAGAGAATTAAGATGTGTTATGCAGGTACCTCCTAGATAGTAAAATAGGCCGGATAAATAGAAGTGAGTTGACTTCACCGCTACCCGTATAGCGAATTCATAAGGCATTTATATGTATATATCCAGAAAGAGTAAGTTAACTCCACTATATATAGAAGATGGAGATATGAATTGAGTTATACAAGCAATAATTAGAATATGTTGTTAGCAAGAGGCTATCAAGGAAAGATTGATATTATGCGTTAAAGTTATGAAAAAAAAATAAGTTTGAAAGATTCACCTGAGAAAAAAGAAAGTGATATACTTAAAAAGTATCAGTACTATTCCTTAGCATGATTCTGAGGACAGAATCCTTTTAAGGGGGAAGGATGTAACATTCGGGAAATATCGTGTAATTATTTGTATCAGTATATGATTATTATGAGAAGATTATATGAATTTTTGGTGAATTATCTGATGATTGATAATAATAATTGGATGTTTGTATATAATAAAATATGAGTATGTCAATTTTAAGATGTCCAGAATAAAATATAGATAATTAAGGTATTTTTCTAGTAATTTTTGGAGTGTCATATGATTTTATAATAATTTATAAATTTATTAATTATTTTCTAAATAATTATAAAATTATTTTATAAAGCCGAGAATCGTCCGACTTCAACCGTTTTTACAACCTGAAACTCTTCCGAAAACCCCTTCCTAACCTAATCTGGTAATTCCGGACATTTTTCTTATTTTGACTTTTTCGATCCGGATTACGGTTTGACACGTGCGCGGCTCGGCGCAAGATTTTTGATACAATAACCATTTCGTTAAATCAACAAACCCCGTATTCTCGAGAGACGGGATATTTTTACATTATTTTCGTATATGGTGTTTTATGAAAAGTTCGGTTTTGATAATTATCCAATTCTGGTATTAAATTGTATCCTTTTTATAGTTATTAGCGGCTAAGTAATCTATTTTTGGATCATTTTGTAGTTACTTAGCGGCTAAGCAACTAATTTAACGATCCAAAATGATCCAGAACGGACCAATATTCCGTAAATATAAATGGCATATTTCTTATTTCATTTTATTCGTTTATTCATTTATAGCCAGTAAAAATATAATAATTATAGAGAAAAACCCTTAAAAACGATATGTTCCCGAGAATCAAACGCACGAACGAGGACGTTACCGAACTCCGATTCAAGCATGCAACATATCAAAACGAAGCTCTCAAAAACCTCTACCTTAATCCACCATCTGTTTTTGCCCTGAAATCAAGGTATTTTTCTAATTTAATTATTTAAATTCGAATTATTTAAAAATTAAAATAGGAATTTTTGTTCTTGATGTTGTTTGTGTGATTTGATGGTATAATCAAGTAGATAAATTTCTCCTGATCATTTTGGTATATTATATGTTGAATTCTGAGCTCAGCATCATGGAGAAATTGAGGTTTTAATTTTTGAATTACGAATTAGGGTTTATAACCATGAATATGTTCAATTGAAAATTAGGTGTTTTTTTGTTAAGTGTTATTAGCTGATTCTGTTAAGATAATTATGTTCCTGGTTCAATTTGCAATCGAAATATATATTTATGAAAGTTACGAACGATTCCGGGAAGGCTGTGAACCAAGCTCGCCGGATGTTCTCCGGGCTTGGCTCGATTTTCACTGGAATCCGATTTCAGGGTATGATTTGCTGGTTTGAACGGTTCAGTGATGTTCCTGGTTGAGTTTAGAGTGAAGACCCCATGTGAAGCAAGTTCAACAACCCCGTTTTGTCAAAATTAAGTCTCGCTGGATTGTTTCAGGTCACCGGAATCTGCAATTCAGCCGCCGTGTTCTTGAGGATTTCGGTGACCTGATCGGGTCAATTTTGACCCGGGATTCGACCTGGTTTTGATCTGCTTTCTTTCAGAATCATTTCTAAAATGTTGTTTTTAAAATTTAACACCCAAAGTTTTGAATTCTTGCAAATAGTGGACGACTGTTTTAAAAACTTACAATTTGGCCTTTGCTGTTTAAAAATTATTTCAAAAATGATTTATTTACTATTTTAAAAAAATCAGAAATTGTTTATTGAATTATTTTAAATTCAGAAAATTATTTTTATTATTTATTTATTCAAAAATAAATTGAAATTATTTTATTAATTAATTTTAATTAGTTTTTCATTATTTTAATTAATCGATTAATTTATGATTAATTGATTAATTAATTTAATTAATTATTAATTAATTTTAATTGATTGAATAATTAGATTTAATTATTTAAAAAAATTGATTTAAAAATTTCAAAAAATAGTTTCGAGCTTTAAAATATTATTTAAAATTATTGTCAAGACTCGATAATTATTATAAAATAATTTTAAAAGTCATATTTAGGTATTCGAACCCTACCCTATTATTTAATTATTAAATGATTCGGAGACCGTTTTAATTCCGAAAAATGTTCAAAAATTCATAATAAATCAACCGTTCGTCCGTTTAATACGAAACGAATGCCCCTAGACTCAGAAAAATATTTTGCTTTTATCAAAAATATTTTTGAGACCTAAATTCCTTTGTATCTAAAGGACGTTTGTTTTATGGATCATTCCGAGTCAATAATTGATCGATAAAATATTATTTTTGTCCCAATTTCAATTCTAAACATATCGAGACCTATCTTTTGACGATTCAACTTATGTGCTCCATGAATTATGTGATTATGTGTTATGTGGATAATATGATTACATGCCCTATTTGTACGTATTATGTGAATAATGAGTCAGCGTATCTTTTAAACGTTATCTGAATGAGATGTGATTCTTATCTATTATTATCGGGCGTGTAGACGATTATGTGTATAGACTAGTCAATTATATATTGTCAGTTCATTAAATAGTATTATTTATGATAGATGCACATAGTGCGAGACGTTCAAAGCCAGATAGAGATTGTAGAAGTAAAGCTTGATTGCGTGTAGTACTGAAATGAGTGGATTCATAATAAAGATAAACCTAAGAGGGTAAATGATAAGAAAGGTCAAGTAGCCTGTCAAGGGTAATACAAATGCGACAGGACTAAGTGATATGGCAGTTAGTTAAAGATCGGAGGATTATCAATTGAGGCAAGTATTCCTAACCTTTCTCCTAAAATACTGCAAATATTTATTCGCTCCTATTCTAAGTTCAGAATAGTTAACTGTTTTATATTTCGCTGCAATTACTCTTATTATGCCAGTTCTTTTCATTATTGTTCCTATAATTCGATTGCTCTCTTGAGCAAATACCCATTCATTCGGGTTATTTGCGAACCCTGATTTGGGATGTTTTGAAATCAAAATGATTTGACATCAAAATACTCTACGGGCTGGACGGTTATTATGAGGACCAGTGATGAACTGGATCCTATGGGCCGGAGATGGACCGGACCCTTAGGCCATAGTTGCCTGGGTACCCCATATGTTGGTTGGGTCTATGCCGTTGGGTATAGATCCACGCTATCTCTTGACTGATCAGCAGGTTTTAGTGCACATGTTTGTTTCTAGTGTCCAGTCTAATTTATTGATGATCTCCATTAACGACATTCCTTCCCGAATAATTCATAATTACAAATCAAACAAAGAGTTGATTCAAAAAGATGAAACAATCACCGTTCTTTTACAGAAAAATGTGATTTATTATTAAAGGCCAATGAGGGCCGATGTTTTGTTCGCTCAACTATTTAAATATGTAAATATGTTTTTAAAATCATTTAACAGTTGTTTCCAGGATTTTTCTGATCTGATACCTGGAAACCATTTATGATACTTGCTGGGCATTTTTGGCTCACTCTTGCTTTGTGAACTCATATTTCTTTCAGTATCAAATGAGGACAAAGTGAATAGCTTTTAATAGACAGCAAAAGTGGTGAGATTCCAGCTAAAGAAATTTGGAGATATTAGAGTGATCAATACAAGGAAATTAGTAATAAGGTAATGAAATTGTATTTAGACAATGTAAATTTTAGAAGGTTAGATTCTTGTTTCATACTATAACCTGTAAGCGATCCTGAATATGAGGGATTCTCTGTATATTTATTTTAATATACAGGTTTTTATTATTATGTAAAGTTGTGTAGTGACAACCAATCCTGACCCTGGATTTGGGGGCGTCACAGTTATAGGCGCTTTTCAGCCTTTTTGGGGATTCCGCCGAGGGGATACCGTGGTTGGATCCACAAAGCATGCTTGGGATTGGTCTTACCACGGTGTAATGCCAAGGACTTGACTGATGTGGTAGCTACTCCCGACCTGGAGAGGATAAAGCTCATGGGAGCTCAGTCCTTGGCCTCGGTACTACTCTTTCTTATAATTTTACTCTTTTTTTACTTGTAGCATTCACTTGCCTTATATCTCTGTTTATCGTTTTATTTCAGTCAAATATCTACTTCCAAGGCACTGTGAGGCAAGCTGAATCATGGAAGAGGGCTTCGGACAAAGCTGATAATGCCCTCACGAAGCAGCAGAGGAAGTACGCTGCTTTGGAGAGAAAGTTGAAGCATAAGGAAGAGGAGCTCGGAGAGTCCAATGCTGAGCTGGTTGTGCTTAGGGCGGAGAAGGACAAGGTGATTGACAACTACTTGGACTCGGAGGAGTTTACCCAGTCTATGAGGGTAAGGGATGACTCAGTGTTCCCTGTGTTTTTTAGGACTGGCTGGGACACGGCCCTTGGGACCGTGAACGAGGCTTGCCCTGATATTAACCCAGCGGACTATGTCTGCCCTAATGACGAGGCTTTACTACAGAGGTTCCGCACCTGAGTGGTTGTCTCGGATCGTATCCCTCAGGACCCGCTTCTTCCTCCTCCCGAATCATCTTCTAGGCCTGCTGCAGATGATAGCTCTTCCTCCTTCGGAACTACTGAGACTTCCAGCGAGAGCGACGGAGATGATGATATGGATACTGAGGGCACCTCTGCTCCTTAGAGCTTTTCTAGCCCTGGCGTGGCTTATTTATTTTATTTTATCTTTGAGACTTTGCTTATCAGACTTTGTATTATTTATTCAAACCAACTTTATTTACCAAACTTTATGCTTTCATCTCATGCACTTAGTTTTCTTGCCATGCCACAGAGATTCATACGTATTTCGAAAACTTTCTAAATTTCACAAATTTTTGGGATTCATCCCCTTACACAAATCTTAATAAAACTCAAAATAAAACTAAAACATGTAAATCCTAAGCAAGCAAAGCTTCAAGGTGCTTTTTAACCTATTTGTTATCTTGATAAGTGAGAATCATGCTCAACCACTTTACACATAGTAAATCTTCAGGTTTTGTGCAAGCCAAGTTCTCGGGACTTCAAAACCATCCATAGTCTCAAGTTTGTAGGTTCCTCTACCTTGAACACTTTTGACCTTGTATGGTCCTTCCCAATTTAGGGCAAGTTTCTCTTTCTGCCCGACACCTGAAGCTTCCACTTTCCTCAAGACTAAGTCACCTTGCTTGAAGAACCTTTCCTTAACCCTCAGGTTGTAGTAGAACGAAGCTTTTTTTTCTGATATTCCATTATCTTCGCATGTACTTCATCTCGTACTTCATCAATTAGATCCAGGGCTAATCTTTCCCCTTCTTCATTTTCCTCAGCATTGAAAGCTTGAATTCTGGGAGACAAATGTGATATCTCCATAGGAACAACCGCTTCTGCCCCATATGCTAACATAAAGGGAGTTGCTCCAGTCGTGACTCTACAGGTAGTCCTATAGGCCCATAATATTGGGAGTATTTCATCCACCCAGTTATTCCTCGACTTCTCGATCCTCTTCTTTAGTCCATCCAGGATTATTTGATTTGCCACTTCCGCTTGCCCATTAGCTTGTGGATGAGCTACGAAGGTAAATCGTAATTCAATCTCATTCTCCTCACAATACTTCCTGAATTCCTCATTATTGAACTGTGTTCCATTATCAGTAACTAGGATACGGGGAATTCCATAATGGCACATGATGTTTTCCCACAGGAATTGTACAACCTTCTTAGTTTTGATTTTGGCGAAAGGCTTGGCTTCAATCCACTTAGTAAAATAATCAATGGCTACAATCAGGAACTTTCTTTGTGCCGTGGCCATAGGGAAAGGTCCAAGTATATCCATTCCCCACATGGCAAAGGGGATGGGAGAGTTGATAGAAGTCAACATCTCGGGAGGTTGTCGAACAACAGGTGCATATTACTGACAACGATCATACTTCTTTACATATTCTTTGGCATCGGCCATCATCTTTGGCCAATAGAAGCCTAAACGCGTTATCTTATGAGCTAGTGCTCTGCCCACCAAGTGGTGCCCACAAATACCTTCATGTACTTCTTCAAGAGCCAAGCGTGCCTCATCGGGCTTGAAACATCTTAAGTAAGGAACTCCGTAAGATCTTTTATACAAAATCCCATCTATCAAGGAGTATCTCAGCGCTCGAACAGCCAACTTCCGTGCTTCAGCCACGTCATTTGGGAGCCAACCAGTTAGAATATGGTCCTTAATGGGATCTATCAATGACGTCCCCAGCCCTATAGGAGCTACAAGTTTAACATCAATGCTTCGTGTCTTCAGAATGCGGAAGTATACGCTTCTTGAACTTTCCTCTATCTCAGATGAAGCAAACTTTGACAATTTATCTGCTTTAGCATTTTCCTCCCTTGGGATGTGCTCGACATGGCACTCATCGAATTGAGTCATCACAGCCCTTACTAGGCGGACATACTTTGCCACCGTATCATCCCTTACTTCAAACTCTCCCTTCACATGGGATATGACCAACTTCAAGTCTCCACAGACCTTCAAGTTCTTGACTCTCAATGTCTCTGCTAGGCCGAGGCCAGCTATCAGAGCTTCATATTCTACCTCATTGTTTGTGGTTGGAAAGTCTAACTTCTTAGCATATTCAATTAAGAACCCATCGGGGCTTTGTAAAACCAAACTTGCTCCATTTGAATTTTTTTTTGATGCTCCATCAAAGTAGAGGACCTAATATTCCTTTTCCTTAACTTCTTTCTCTTTGTCCCTTTATCACCTTCTGTGTTTGGAGGTATAGTATCTTCCTGCCCCCGACTTCTTGGTTGGGTATGGTACATTCCACCACGAAGTCAGCCAATGCCTGAACTTTTATTGCCATTCGTGGCTTATATTTGATGTCAAATTCTCCCAACTCTATTGCCCACTTAATCAGCCTCCCACTAGTCTTGGGACTATGAATGATATATTTCAAGGGCTGATTTGTTAGCACTTTAATCTAATGAGCCTGAAAGTAAGGACGCAACTTTCTTGAAGCCGTTACCAAGGCTAAAGCAAACTTCTCAGTAGTTGAATAATTCAACTCAGCTCCATGCAGAATTTTGCAAATATAGTATACGGGTTTCGGGATTTTAAGTTTCTCCTTAACCAATACAGTGCTCAATGCGTTCTCTGAAACGGCCAAGTACAATTATAAGACTTCATTCAGAGCAGGCTTGGCTAACAACGGGGCCTGGGCCATATATTTCTTTAATTCCTCGAATGCCTTCTGGTTTTCCTCACTCCATACAAAATCCTTAACCTGCTTTAAGTACTTGAAGAACGACAAGCACTTGTCCCCAGACTTTGAGATGAATCGTCCCAATGTAGCAACCCTTCCAGTGAGCTTTCAAAAATTCTTTAATAGTTTTTGGTGGCTCCATGTCCAAGATTGCCTTTATTTTATCGGGATTGGCCTCGATTCCTCTCTTGGAGACTATCAATCCCAAAAATTTTCCTGATCCTACTCCGAAAACACACTCTGTAAGATTTAACATCATCTTGTGGTATCTCATACCTCAAAAGCTTCCCTCAAATGGGTTATATGGTCATTCTTTACTAGACTGTTGACTAACATGTCATCGATATAAACTTCCATGGTCTTTCCAATAAGATCCTTAAAAATCTTATTTACCAACCTTTGATAGGTGGCTCCTGCATTCTTGAGACCAAATGCCATAACAAGATAACAATAAACACCAAAGTCAGTGATGAATGATACCTTTGGGATGTTTTCCTTGTGCATCTTGATTTGATTGTATGCACTAAATCCATCCATGAAGCTCAGCATCTCATGTCCAGCAGTAGCATCTATCAAAGTATCTATCTTTGGCATTAGGAAAAAATCCTTTGGGCATGCATCATTTAGGTCAGTGAAGTCCACACACATTCTCCATTTTCTATTGGCCTTCTTTACCATCACAAGGTTCGCTAACCATTCTGGAAATTGTATCTCCTCAATGAAACCAACCTCTAAAAGCTTCTCTACTTCCTGTTTTATAGCTTCTTGCCTTTCTGGAGCAAAACTTCTTTTCTTTTGCTTCACCATCTTCCGACTCGGATCCACATTCAGCTTGTAAGTAATCAGTTCCGGGTCTATGACTGGCATATTAGTTGCCGACCATGCAAACACATCACTATTTTCTTGTAGAAATTTCACCAACTTCCCTCTAAGGGACTCCTCTAGTGTGGCTCCAACGAAAGTCACTTTCTCATGATCCTCGGGAGCTAAAGGAATCAAAACCAAGTCTTCTCTTGGCTTCCCTCTTTTCTTATCATTCTCTCATATATCCAGATCTTCAATAGGCAGAACCCGGCCCCCAACTCCATCTGCCCTCAGTGAGGCTACAAAACAACTTTTAGCCATTTTTTGATCTCCTCTTTCTTCTCCAATCCCATTCCAGGTGGGAAACTTCATAACTGAATTATAGGAAGAAGGAACTGGCTTGAAGGCATGTATCCTCATTCTTCCCATAATAGCGTTGTAAGTTGAACTAGTCTTCACCACCACAAAGTCCAACATCTGTGTTGCTTGCCTTGGTTCATGACCTATGGTCGTTAGCAACTTGATTATCCCTTCCACGGGGCACTCTACTCCCGCAAATTCATATATCGACATATCAGTTGGGGTCAATTGGGAATCATTATAACCCATCCTTAGAAAAGTGTCATGGAGCAAGATATCCACGGAAGCACCATTATCTACAAGGACCCTCTTCACCGGTTTGTTCCCTATTATTTGTGTTATGACCAGCGGGTCGTCATGAGGAGATTTCACACCCTATAAGTCAAAATCATCAAATGTCATTATTACTCCTGTCCTGGCCCTCTTCGGGGTTTCCCCGATAATAGGCATAACCTCTCTGGTATATGCTTTCCTGGAGTTCCTGGATAACCCGACAGTAGTTGGTCCTCCAAAAATTATATTTATCACAGACCCTCAGGGTCACGATCCTCCAAAGATTGCATTTATAACCGGTCTCCTAGGCTGGGGATTCCGCCCCTGATCGTCTTGGTTCCTCCTACGATCTTCAAAGTTCTTTCTCCCTTTTTTATTCCTATCTCTTCCTTCCCCAGTGTATTTGTTCAATGTTCCTTTCCGAATGAGGAATTCTATTTCATCTTTCAGTTGCCTACACTCATCGGTGTCATGACCAACATCTTTGTGAAATCTACAATATTTGCTCTTATCTAGCTTGGCAGGATCAACCTTCAAGGGTTTAGGCCAATGAATATCTTGATCTTTCTCGATTTCCATCAAGATTTGGCTTTTAGGAGCATTCAACTTAGCGTATTCAGTGAACTTTTGCCCAGGTCCTCCCTTCTTTGGGGTTGAATCAGGGTTTTGCTCAGTTCTGGGATACTTGTCCTTAGCGATATATTCCATATTAGTTTTCCGCTTCTTTCCTCCAGTGGGCTCGTTACTTTCTACTGTGTTCCACATGCTCTTCTCCACTTTGATGTACTTCCCGATCCTATCTTGGAGCTGCAACATGCTTTCAGGGGGCGTTTGTCCAAGGACATCTTGAAGAACTCATCCCTAGTTCCCTGTTGCAGGGCTATCATAGCTACCTTATCATCAAGGTACGGGACTTTTAAAGCTTCCTTTGTGAAACGATTTCGGAAGTCTCTCAAGGATTCCTTAGCTCCCTGCACAATGCTCATGAGGGATGCTGAACTTTCCTCATGCACTCTCCCACTAATGAACTTCTTAATAAAAGCCTGACTTAATTCTCTGAAGGACCCAATAGATTTCGGGGGCAAACGATTATACCATCTTTGAGCCATTCCCGACAGGGTTTCTGGAAAGGCCCGACACTTAATGGTGTCATTCACGGGCTGCAACAACAGTGCATTAGAGAATGTCCTGACATGATTGGCGGGATCTCCAGTGTCATCATAAGCTTTGATAGTGGGCATCTTGAACCTTCTCGAGATATGGGCATTCATTATCTTTTCAATGAATGGTGGGGTAGGATTATCAGGATCTCCAAGGGGGAGAAGATTTCTTGGATCAGCTCTTGGGACAACAACCCTTCTTTGTGATGGACCATCCAGGTCTGTGATTGGAGGATGATTTCTCCCCCTAGGTGGTATTGGAGGTCTGGGGGCCTGTTGCGCCTCCAAGTCGCGCTTAAGCCTTTGAATCTCAGCCTCATGAGCCCTGATTCTCTCCTACACTTCTTGGGGATTCATCCCTCGGGTGCTCCTGGGACGTTGGTTACCATCAGGCATCAGCTCTTTGCCAACACGTCTCCTTCTTGGGTCACTTCATCATCCGAAGATTCAGAGTCTCTCTTAGTATAATGACCAGAAAATTCCCGATCCTCCGAGATAGGAGCCAAACCTTGTATGTAGGGGTATTTTCCCCCGTGCCTCAGTCCGTCCAGCATGTCCACTTCCTCCCACCTCGGGGTAAAGGGGCATCCCATAAGGGTGGTTAGTGGTCACAATAGTTGAATACTCATACCCAACGGGTCGAGAATTCACAGGTGTATGTAGCTGTTGAAGTTGGGGATTCGTCCCTTGAGGAGCCCAGGGAATCTTCCCTTGAGGTTGAGGTTCAGTTGCCCCTACCTGGGCTTCTCCTTGGGTGGCGGCATAGGTTAAATGCGGAGGTACCTCCACGGTTGACGAAACCATTGTTAGTGTATACTGAAAATATTTATTTGAAGTATATACATTTATTTCTGGCCAGTTTAATTGAGAATCATTTGAATGTTTACATGTTGTCTAATATTATATATTGTGAACAATCTAGTATCAAATGGGATACAAAATATTAGATTGTTAAATACGTTTATATAATATAATAAAGTTCACATCACAGGTGGTGTTGGACAATCCACTGGTATGGCTGTAGTATTATTTAGATTAGTTTATATTGACTAATAAATAATACTAATATAATTTGTGTATATTGAACAGGATCAAAATTAGAATTGTTCCCTTAATACTGATTAAGAAGGAGAACTAAGATTCTATGTTATTATTAATGCTTAGGTTCTTAATCCGGAAATAATAATTGACACGTGTATATTATTTACATGCTTTGATTTATATATGAAGTATTTCTTTTGAATTATATCATTATATTTTGGGTGATGGAATTATATACATAGTGGATATTATTTATTGAAGGAATCCATGTCCTGATAATATTCGGGTTAATGATGTCCCCTTGAAAGCTCAAAAAGATTTAATTATGAGAAACCTTGCAGGTGGTGTAACACCCCCAGATCTGGGGTCGGGGATCCGGGTCGTCACGAGTTCCATTTCCCTTAATAACACCCAATCTTAATAATTACTCAACTACTCTGTATTGTGACCCCACAATAAACACACACACCACACGTTATAGTCTCAGAGATGAACATCCAAAAATAACCACAAGTCATTTTATTCCACAATTATCTGCCAATACACCTTAAAAGGTTTTCTGAATAAATTTACATTTCTTTGCCATTATTACAATTCATAAATATAAATAAATCTGGTCCATCAAAAGTTGAAAGCCTAGCCTATTGGTAGTTCCTACCTCAGCTACGGCGGCACCAATGCTTCTAGAAAACTGCGGAACGTCTCCTAATTGCTTGCGAATCGGGAGCTTGGTTCTGTTCATCTTTTCTATCTGTTGTTGTGTGATGAAAGAAGAAAGCAAGGGTGAGCAGCAAGCCCACCAAAATAATATGTATAATGATTAATAGTATATGAGCCTACTCATAATACTCATGAATGTCTTGGTCAAAAGAAATGAACCAAGTTTGATATCTTAATGCGATGAAGTCGTAAAATATTCAGTATATATACATATATACTTTTCAAAATATTGGAAGTCCTCTTCCATGCATAATATACACAAAGTCCCAGTGTATAACTGTATAAAAAAATATCGTTGCAAGGTGATCTCATATATCTAACCTTGTCTCAACGTTTTTCTGAAAATCTTTGTCATTCATAAGACAATTATTAATTAGATATAATTTTAAAAGATGAAGTTACAAGATACCCCAATATACTTATATCTTTCCCAAATACTACTTGAACTACCACCGTTCAAGTTATAATTAGTTTCAAAAGTTCATCACATAGATGAGACTACATGACAAGATTTGAATAGATTCAATCTTTGAATATCATTATAAATAATGAAGTTACGAGATACTTCATTAAGTCCCGACATATATATACACCTATATATATATATACATACATTTCCTGAAAACCTCTGTCATGTAAAGTATGAACAGAATTGCAATATCCAATAAATTTGGAAAGGAAAGAATTTTGGCATAAACCAGATATCTTGCTGATCAGGCAAAGATACCAATAAGTAACCTTTTCTACTAGTAGATGGATGAATCCCCCACCGGTCATCACCCTGGCCACATAAGGACCTTGTGCTGGACCGCCACCCGGCCTCTTACGCGTTGATGGACTGCCACCCAGCCACTTACACTTTCATAGACCGTACCCCGGCCTGTCGCTTATGCCGACTCAATTAGATGGGCTTACTTCCTGAACATTGGGCAAGTAATCAATTCATTTACCAAAACTGCAACCTCGTTGCGAATATAAAATACACCACAGAGCCGGATTCCCCAGGTTTTGAGCGAGTATTTAAATCCCCTTAAAAAGGAAGACCTTAAATATAAAAATGAGTTTTGGGATCCGCTCTGACTTTAAAAATCATTTTGAAGACTCGAAAACACTTTATAGAGTGTTTGGAGTAAAGCTAATTTAATGAAGTAAATCAGTCCCCAGAATATTTAGAAAATGACTGAATATTATTATGTAAATAATATTCCCATAAAGAATAATCTTTATAAAAATAATTGAAGTAGAAGTATTAAAACTTATACTTGAAACGAGTATTAAATAACCAAAGATATACTTATATGAAAGTATTATCTTTATTTGAATAATCGAAAATAAGTTTGATTATTGACACCTTATTCTTTAATAAAATAAAGAATATACCTCAGCAAATAATCGGAGTCATAGATCCTCAAATGAATATTCAAATAATATTCATTAAATAATATAAACTGAGTCATAAGACTTCGAATGAATATTCAAATAATATTCAAATAAATAAATAAAAGAGTCATAAGCCCTCGAATGAATATTCAAATAATATTCAAATAAATAAATAAAAGGAGTCATACGCCTTCGAATAATATTCGAAATAATATTCAATAATAAAATAAAGTTAAAGTTATCGAATAAACCTTATTCGATTAATAGTTTGGAAAACTATAACCATATATATATATATATATATATCCATATCCATATATACAAAATCTACTCGGGATCCTCGACTCCCGGTTTTAGAAAATATTTTCACCTTTGGGTCCCTATACTAAGGGTATATGCAAGTTACCGCTATTCTCTAGCATAGGTATTATCAATTGAACCAACAGATATATATTTCAAGAATATGAAACAGGCATGCATATATACCATATCACATGCTACAATATATCGCAAGAATTTGCTAAATAACCAATATGCATTTATCGCAAGATCATGCATATACAAATGTATACATCACAACAACAGTATAACGGATAGAATACTTGCCTGAGCGACTTGGGGTGATAAAAGGCTCGTGACGAGTCTGGTAACCTATAAACAACAAGTAAGTTGGAATTAAACCAAAATCACTTGTAAATCTATACTTTAACTAACTTAGACTCTAACGCTTGTTTTGCGCTCACTGATTCGCTTAAGTCACTCGGGTACCCTCGGCTCCACCATTTTTAATAATTTAACCTTTACGAGTTTTAAAGCGATTCCTTCGCGAGTGTCTTACCAACTGCCTAAAACACTTACCATAAATGTTTCATACATTAATTAACCCTTTTTGGTCTTTAACCTATGTTTCAAAGTAAGGCGAGGGGAAAAGTTTCGTTCACGAAACGCCGTTACTTGAAACGGTCGTTTCTCCTAAACCGTGCATCGGAATCGAACGAACTACATATCAAAACGAAGCTCGTAACATGAGTTATCTAAACATGGCAGTGGTCATAATCTAGCAGGGGGTTCTCGGGTCCTAATGCTATGCACAAAAACAGTCCAAAGAAAATCGGACGTTACGACGGCTATGTTTACGCGATTTCCCAATTTTAAACCATTCAAAACCATCCCAAATCAACCTCAAATCCAACATACAACCAACATCCATCCTTTTCACATCATAACAACCCCAACCAATTCAATTTAATCATTCATACTTATGCCTAAGCTTAACTTTAATCATACTTAAGTTCTTTTAATCAAAACAACAACATTTACCAATCCAACAACATCCCAAAACTCACTAATCTCTACATACACAACCATCAAGCCTCTCATGAACTAAAATACTCATATTATGCTCTTAACATTCAATAACAAAGCTTGGTTAAGAGATTATACCTTCCTTGAAGCTTTTTAACACAACACAAGAGCTTTGAATGCCTAAAGAACCTTGATCCTTGCTTGTATCACCTTAATCTTTCATAAAAATTCAAGAAAACTAAAGTTATTTCTTGAAGGTTACTATTCACCGTCTTCTTCCTTGATTTATAGAAAAAGATTGGCTTGGAATTAGAAGCTTAAACTTATAGGAAGTATGTAACTATCCATGGGGAAGCTTAGATAATTACCTTGCTAAATAGTAAGTGGTGGAGCTTGGATCTTCAAATTTTAAGAAAGAAGCCGAGAGTTAGCTTGGGAAGAAAGAGGTTTTTGTGTTTTGTTTGATGAAAATGAAATGATTTGCTTGGTTGGTTGATTTTTTGTGTTGTTTTTGGTTAATAACTTAATTAACCTTGATTTTGTGTGGTTATAATTCAACCACACTTCCTTCCCTTCTATGTCATGCCTACATCACTTTGTGATGTCATCACCCCTCCTTTGTCCTCTTTCTATTGATTGGATGACATCACCCCCACTAATCCCTTTGATTAGCTTTTAATTGTTTGCCTAATGACCGCTGATCTGTTATATGGTTCACTTAACTTTCATTTTCGTTTATCGTTCGAGGGATCATACCCGGGATCTTATTACTTAGGTTCCCTTAACCTTTCTCAATACATTAAATTCCTTTTTATGATCCTCTATTATAATCCTTTAATTTAAATCCTTTTATCCTGTTACCTTATACTCAATTCTTTCCGTATCTATTGGATTTCCGGGAAAAATCAAAGTGTTCGGAATTGGATTCTGACGATCTTTACATACACTTATATACCACATAGAGTACTAATAATATTCCATAAGATCAATAACAGAACCCCTACATAGTGTGGCATGAAAATTTTTCTCATTCAGCAAAAACACTATTCATAAGGGTTTCAAAAATTTCCAAAAATTGGGGTTATTACAGGTGGAATTTATTCTGGCATAATTAAATAAAGGTTGAGTGGATGATCAAGGATAAAAGATATTAATTAAATAAATTATCAGTAATTTATTTAATTAATGGACATGTGATATTTTAAATATGGGGAATTTAATAAGCAAATAATATTGGAACCGAATTAATTATTTAAATTGCGGTATTAGGAAAGGTAGTGCAAATATTAATTCTTTAGTGGATTGAATTAATATTTAATTACATTGGGCTAGGCTCAAGATGTAATTATAAGGCCCAACCTAATTATCCATGGTCCCTATTGTAGCCTATATATATTCTTATTCTCTTCTTGCTTGGTAGTGGGTGAAAACCTATTGTAGCCACCAAGGAGCAAGAAGGGAGGATAACTTGAGAAGACGGAGGCCGCACTTCGCTCAAGGGAATTTGGGAATACAATAGAAGAGCGTGAAATCAACCGTTAACAAGGTGATTTTCTTTTCGTAATCTTTATCGTAAAACGTAGTAACATCCTAAGTCCGTGGTTCCCAACAATTGGTATCCGAGCCTGGTAATGGGTTCTACATTTCATAATATAATGTCCATGTCGTAATTATATATGCGTGTATATAGTGTTTTGCTTGTATTGTTTTTTGATGGAGGTTGTTAATCCACTATTATGGCCATGTATATTTTAATTATGTGTTTGGATCCCACGTGGTTTAATCGTGGTTAATTTCTGTTTTGGTTTCCACGTGGTTTAATCGTGGTTGTAATTTACACGAGGGTTGATCGTGTTAGAATAGATTTTACAAAATTAGTTTTGTATTAGATCTATTTTTTTTGTAATTGTTCCGGGTATTTTGTAATAGTTATGTGCGATCGGAAATCAATTCCGGTAGTTTTTTTATTCCGCTGTGCGATTACAAGGGGCTGCTGTTGGTGTTTGGATCGAGCAAAACCAAAACAAAACTCACAGAAAAGGAACAAGCGGTCGGCGCGGTGAAAAACAGTAGAAACAGGGGTAATGCAGGTCGGACCTGCGTTACAGGCCAAGTTACGGCAGTAACGCAGGTCGAACCTACGCAACATGCCTATTTTGGCTGTAACGCAGGCTGCACCTGCGCAACACGCCCAGATTGGCTGTAACGCAGGTCTGGCATGCGCAACAGGTGCTGAGGCAGTTTTTTTCCGAAAGCTGGATTTTTTTCAAGGGCCATAATAGTGGAAAATTTATTTTAATTTTTTCCATTAAATTTTTAATTATTGCTTTAATTTATTGATTATGTGTGTCGTTAATTATGTGTGTAATTCCTTTAAAATTGCATGTTTAACTTAATTAGGACGACATGGACATAAATTTTATTTATTGCTTTAATTAAATGTTATATGTTGCTAAAATTATGTGTGTATTTTGAATGCATGATTAGACATAATTATAACGACATAGGACCCCATTTAATTTTAAAATTCCTCAATTTTAATAAAAAAATTCTAAGTGGGAGAGGGAATTAATATGATATTGAATCACATGGTCTCCATTATTGGTTGTAGGTAATTTAACCTAAAGACGAATATAAATTATATATACGTCACCCATCGTGGCATGTAATTTATGGTGTCTAGAATGTTATAGAAATTACTAGAACAAACTTATTAAATTAATTTTAAAAGGAATAAAATACGGATTTTCTTTATTTCTGATTTGGGGCAATTTTGTCAAAAATGAGTTCATCGAACTTGTAAGGCTGTGGGTTTTAAGCGAGACCGATGTGACTCATCCACTACCTGGAAATCAAACCATTGATGAATATTGAATTGAAGTATTCTATTCAAGGCAAAATTACGAATATTGGAAGGTATACACGCCACCCATCGTGGCGTACCAAGTTCCATAGATTTCAAATAATTTAATATTTGATGATGGTATATACTTAGCTATGAAAAATAATATAGTCCACCCCAACGTGGCATATTGTTTAGTAATAGGACCGAAGTAACATTTAAACAAAATTAGGTGGTATAAATGTCACACATCGTGGCGTACCAGAAGCTTATGGTGTTTAGATGTTAGTGCATTAAATTTTAATAATTGTTAGAGGAATCAATAGATCTTAATAATTAATGCACCCTTATTTATGTGATGTTTTTATGCATGATTCTTGGGATAAAATGGGCTTTAATCCACTATTCACCATACTTAAGGATAACAAACTTACCGGACCTAACTATATTGAATGGAAATGAAATTTGGATATTGTGTTGACTGCTGAGGAGTACAAGTTTTGCACTTATGAACCCAAGCCTGAACAGCCTGCTGTTGATGCTCCTGAAGATGAGAAAGAGTATTATAAACGGTGGATTAAGGCTGATGAGATGTCGCGATATTACATTCTGGCAGCAATGTCGGGTGTTTTGCAGCATCAGCATCAGTCTATGGCCACTGCTTCGGATATGCTTTTTAATCTCAAGGAACTTTTTGGAGATCAGAATAGGGCTGCTAGGCAAGTAAACATGAAGGCTTTAATGAACACTCAGATGGCTGAAGGCACACCTGTAAGGGATCATGTTCTCAAGATGATGTCGCATCTGAATGAGATAGAGATCCTTGGTGCTGAACTTGACGAGGAAACCCAGATTGACATTATCCTTATGAGCTTGTCCAAGAGTTTTGAGCAGTTCCGCTTGAATTACAACATGAACAAGAGGCAGTATAGTCTCGCGGAACTGCTGACAGAACTTCAGGCAGCTGAAGGATTATTTCGGCAGAGTGTTCAAGTGAATGTGGCTGAGAAAGGTTCTTCCTCTAAGCCGAAAGGTATTAAGAAGAAGAAAAAGGCTCAGACACAGAAAGCTGTGAAGGCAGTGGGAGTTCAGGGTGGTGTGAAAAAGCCTAAGGGAAAGTGCTTCAGATGCAAACAGTCAGGTAACTGGAAACAGGATTGTCCTCTTCCTAAGAAGACAAACAATACTGGTACGTCTCTTTTTCTAGTTACAGAAACATTTATAGCGGCTATATCTACGAGCACTTGGTGTGTAGATACAGGAGCCACTGATCAGGTTTGTAATTCTATGCAGGGGTTCCAGCTATCCAGAATGCTTAGAGATGGTGAGATATACGTGTTCATGGGAGATGCTACGAAAGTAGCAGTAGTTGCAGTAGGAATTATTCATTTATCTTTTGGTTCTGATAGGATTTTGGTTTTGAACAATTGTCTTTATGTACCTTCTTTTAGAAGGAATTTAATTTCGGTTTCTAAACTTGCTTTGGATGGTTATAATGTTTGTTTGGATCGTAATGTTTCTATTATGATGAATAAACGAATTATATGTTCTGGTACATTGCAAGACAATTTGTATATAATTAATCCTAGTCAACCTGCACTGCAACTGCAATTTAGGAATTGAACAACACATCTTCTAACTCTACTAAAAGAAAGGAACCTTCTAGTTTGAACCAAACATATCTTTGGCACTTGAGATTAGGTCATATTAACTTGAGGAGGATTCAAAGACTGGTAGTAGACGGTCCTTTAAGCTCATTGGTAGTGGAGCCATTTCCAGTTTATGAATCCTGCTTGGAAGGTAAAATGACTAATAGGCCTTTAAAGGCAAAGGGGAATAGAGCCAAACAAGTGTTAGAATTGGTTCACTCTGATTTATGTGGACCCATGAATATCCAAGCAAGAGGTGGTTATGAATATTTCGTCACTTTCATTGATGATTATTCTAGATATGGGTACGTTTATTTGTTGCGTCGTAAGTCTGAGTGCTTTGATAAGTTCAAAGAGTACAAAGCTAAAACGGAGAAGCGACTTAATAAAAGTATCAAGTCACTACGATCAGATCGTGGTGGCGAATACTTGCTTGGAGAATTTAGGGAATATTTATCAGAAAATGGGATAGAATCCCAGTTAACTGCACCAGGCACACCCCAGCAGAATGGTGTAGCAGAGAGAAGGAACCGGACTCTTTTAGAGAGTGTTAGATCGATGATGAGTTATTCGGATTTACCCAAGTCGTTTTGGGGACATGCCTTAGAGACAGCAGCTTATCTTCTGAACTTAGTACCTTCTAAGTCGGTTCCTAAAACCCCCTTAGAATTGTGGACCGGGGATAAACCGAGTCTAAGATATATTCGAATATGGGGTTGTCCAGCACATGTGCTGAACAAGAACGCGACTAAGTTAGAATCTCGTACAGAAGTAAAGTTGTTTGTAGGCTACCCCATGGGAACAAAAGGATATTTATTTTATAGTCCGAAGAATCGGGATGTCATTGTTAGCACCAATGCAAGATTCTTGGAGGAGGACTATATAATGAATCACAAAACCATGAGTAGTGTCGTTTTAGAGGAACTAGTGGGAGGGACAAATAATACCCATGAAGCTGTAGTACAAGTAGAACAACCACAACATAATGTATAACCTGTCACTAATACCGCACCAGTGCCTCGTCGTAGTGGGAAGGTTGTTCAACAGCCTGATAGATTCATGTTTTTGGGAGAGTCTTCAGACTTGGTCTCTGGTGAACATGATGATGATCCCCGGACATACGAAGAGGCAGTACAAGACAAAGATACAGATCTTTGGCAAAAGGCGATGGAATCTGAGATAGAATCAATGTATTCTAATCAAGTCTGGGAGCTCGTGGAACCACCCAAAGGTATAAACCCTATTGGATGTAAGTGGATCTACAAGAAAAAAAGGGGATTAGATAAAAAGGTGAAAGCCTGGAAAGCAAGACTTGTTGCGAAAGGGTATACTTAGAAAGAAGGTATCGATTATAAGGAAACCTTTTCACCGGTAGTCATGCTTAAGTCAATCCGTATTCTTTTATCTATAGCAGCTCATCTCGATTATGAGATTTGGCAAATGGATGTCAAGACAGCTTTTCTTAATGGAAGTCTTGAAGAAACTATCTATATGCAGCAACCAAAAGGATTCGTTAAGGAAGGCCAAGAGCATCTGGTATGTAAGCTTAAAAGGTCTATTTATGGACTTAAACAAGCTTCTAGAGACTGGAATATTCATTTTGATCAGGCAGTCCAGTCATATGGATTTGATCAAAGTCCAAGCGAATCGTGCATGTATAAGAGAAGTGAAGGTAATGCAGTGGTTTTTCTAGTACTATATGTAGATGATATTTTACTCATTGGAAACAATGTTGAGATGTTGTCATCAGTAAAGGCATGGTTGTTCAAATAATTTGACATGAAGGACTTAGGTGAAGCGACATACATCCTTGGGATCAAAGTTATAAAGGATCGCAAAAAAGGATGTTGGCTTTATCTCAAGAGCCCTACATTGATGAAGTATTAGCTCGTTTCAACATGCAGAACTCCAAGAAAGGTTTTTTACCTTTTAAGCATGGAGTTGCTCTATCTAAGAAGCAGTGTCCTTCGACACCTAAGGATATAGAGAGCATGAAAGCAGTTCCTTATGCTTCAGCATGTGGAAGCTTAATGTATGCTATGTTATGTACGAGGCCTGACATCTGCTTTGCTGTATGCATGGTTAGTAGATATCAGTCGAACCCAGGTCAGGAACATTGGAGTGCAGTAAAAACTATACTCAAGTACCTGAGAAGGACTAAGGAGTATATGTTAATTTACAAGGCCTCAGATCTATTTCCTTTGGGATATACTAATTCAGATTTCCAATCAGATAGGGATAAGAGGAAATCAACCTCGGGATATGTTTTTACTTTGGGAGGTGGAGCCGTTATATGGAGGAGTGTAAAGCAGAAATGCA
Organism: Apium graveolens; assembly: GCF_009905375.1. Classification (NCBI taxonomy): domain Eukaryota; kingdom Viridiplantae; phylum Streptophyta; class Magnoliopsida; order Apiales; family Apiaceae; genus Apium; species Apium graveolens. Next base: position 7,685 of record NW_027417755.1, on the reverse strand, counting down.
TTGCAGACTCCACCATGGAGGCCGAGTACGTGGCGGCCTCTGAGGCTGCCATGGAGGCTGTATGGTTCAGGAACTTCCTTTTGGACTTAGATGTGGTACCTAATTTGCCTAGGATCTTGACGGTGTATTGTGATAACACTGGTGCTGTGGCAAATTCAAAGGAACCGTGAGACCACAAAGCAGCTAAACATATTGAACGTAAATATCATCTCATACGAGGAATCTTAAAGCTAGGGGATATAGTTGTGGCTCACATATCATCATAAGACAACCGGGCAGATCCTTTCACAAAGAGCTTGCCAACCAAGGTTTTCGACAAGCATGTGGAAGCGATATGAGTCAGATGGATGGACACATAGATTTTTATGTAATAGTGGATTAAATAAACACTGATGTACACATAGAATATTTTGAGTATAAGTGGGAGATTGTTAGTGTATACTGAAAATATTTATTTGAAGTATATACATTTATTTCTGGCCAGTTTAATTGAGAATCATTTGAATACTTAAATGTTGTCTAATATTATATATTGTGAACAATCTAGTATCAAATGGGATACAGAATGTTAGATTGTTAAATACAGTTATATAATATAATAAGGTTCACAGCACAGGTGGTGTTGGACAATCCACTGGTATGGCTGTAGTATTATTTAGATTAGTTTATATTGACTAATAAATAATACTAATATACTTTGTGTATATTGAACATGATCAAAATTAGAATTGTTCCCTTAATACTGATTAAGAAGGAGAACTAAGATTTTATGTTATTATTAATGCTTAGGTTCTTAATCCGGAAATAATAATTGACACGTGTATATTATTTACATGCTTTGATTTATATATGAAGTAATTCTTTTGAATTATATTATTATATTTTGGGTGATGGAATTATATACATGGTGGATATTATTTATTGAAGGAATCCATGTCCTGATAATATTCGGGTTAATGATGTCCCCTTGAAAGCTCAAAAAGATTTAATTATGAGAAACCCTGCAGGTGGAATTTATTCTGGCATAATTAAATAAAGGTTGAGTGGATGATTAAGGATAAAAGATATTAATTAAATAAATTATCAGTAATTTATTTAATTAATGGACATGTGATATTTTAAACATGGGGAATTTAATAAGAAAATAATATTGGAACCGAATTAATTATTTAAATTGCGGTATTAGGAAAGGTAGTGCAAATATTAATTCTTTAGTGGATTGAATTAATATTTAATTATATTGGGCTAGGCTCAAGATGTAATTATAAGGCCCAACCTAATTATCCATGGTCCCTATTGTAGCCTATATATATTCTTATTCTCTTCTTGCTTGGTAGTGGGTGAAAACCTATTGTAGCCACCAAGGAGCAAGAAGAGAAGATAACTTGAGAAGACGGAGGCCACACTTCGCTCAAGGGAATTTGGGAATACAATAGAAGAGTGTGGAATCAACCATTAACAAGGTGATTTTCTTTTCGTAATCTTTATCGTAAAACGTAGTAACATCCTAAGTCCGTGGTTCCCAACAATCATTTGGGTTGTTCCCGCTGGTGTTCCCCCTTCTAGGGCGCTACTTCCTCTCCGTGTGCTCGCCATGGTTGTTGTTGTGCTTTCCCACAGACGGCGCCAAATGTTATGGATCAAAAACTAAGGTATGAGAATTGCTGTGTTGATTACTAGGGAATGTGAGCTTCGAGGCTCGAATTGACTGCTCTTGTGTTTCGTGACTTGATATGCCTTAACAAGATGCCTACGTACCTCGCTGTATGCCAAGGATCAAGTCAAAAAATATAGTTCTGATATGTGGGGTAAGGCCCCTTAAATAGATGTTGGAAGTCCTTGAATTGGACTCGGGTTAGGAGACTTGGTGGACAAGTCTCTTAATTATAATGGACTTTGTTGTCCTAGGAAGTAGGAAGCTGATTCCTTATCCCACGAGGTTCCTTGGAGGTCAATCTACAATGATTTATTTCCCCACTAGGACTCATCTTATCAGCTGACTTATCCCTTATTAATTAATTACGAAATTAATTAATATTCAGGGTTTTGGGCCCTCTCAAATGGGCCTGGTTGTTGGCCCAATTCTGATATGATTTAATATAACACTAATTACCTACCCAGGCCTTATTTTCTTTCCTATCAGTATTAAATACCTGTAAAATTATTTTAACCCCGAATGTTCTTTGAAAAATTATTTTGATCAAATAGCTTACGTGCTATGTGCTATATGTGATCAGATTGATGTATAATATGTCTGTATGTGCATTATTTGACGATTTTATTCGTAACTTTCAATCTGTAAGTCGGATTTGGGCGAAACGAAGGGTAGATAGAAGCTTGTAACGAATATAACGGGATGAAAATAAGTATTGATAAATACATTTATGTCTTACAGAGAAAGCAAGACGTAGAAAGGGGAAGCAAGTGGTTAGTGAGTGAGAATCAATAAACGAGTACAAGTAAAGTAAAAACACATTGATAAGGCAAGTAGTCCTGAACTTCTTGTAGTATAATTGAAAGAGTTTATGTTCTTCCTTATTATGTCGCAAGTATTCCAAATAGTTCTTGTTATATATTGCTAGTACTTTGAAGTACTTAACCTAAACCCAAATTCGTGGTCATAAAAGTGAATATCCAATTCTAATCATTACTTATCAGGAAACTTAATTCCTTGTATCATATCAATTGATCATTATTTAATTTCAGTGTCGTCATTATGACTTGATGAGCTAGTTAGCTCACTCTTGCAAATCTATTTATGTTCTTTTCCAATTAAAAGGAAACTGGTGGTAGCGAGGATCCCCAGATAAGTGTGCGAGCTAGGTTTCCAAGTTGAAATGGAATAAGATAGCAGAAGATGTTTGTCTTAGTTTGTTTTGAAAGTTTGTAAGACTATTTCACTTCAGTTGTAATATAAATAAATTAGGATTTGGTATGTTGTAATATAAACAAGGTTATGGTTTTTGGGCATACTTTAAACTGCTGCAATCCGTGGTTATGGTAAGTAAGGTCATTGCATACATATGATTTTCATAAATAGGTTTATATAGAGGGGGTGTGTGTTATGGACCCCAAACATCTGACTCGGGTTTGGAGGGTGTCACAGGTTTGGTATCAGAGCTACAGTTTAAAAGTCACTGCCACAAGCCTAGATTATCGGGAATGGGACGAGGGTTAAGATTAGAATTAAGAAATAGAAAAATAGAATATTGAGAGGTTAAGTGTGACTTTATAATAGATTTTGGAATGATTCATTTTGAGATTTGAGATTCTTATCTAGCAACGTGATTTCCAGATAGCACTGATGGCAGATTCCCTTATCCCGATATCATCTGATCATTCAGAGCCTTCAGTTCAAGGACCATCATCTAATATATGCCCTGCACTTCCTCCAGTGTCAGCTATAATATCGGTTGTGACGTTCGTACCACTGTGAGCTATTCCACCTCCTGGTATGAGACTACCTATTCGATGACCCCCACCTGCTGATTCTGACTCTATCGGATATTCGGTTGCGGGTGCATCTTTTCAGTTTACTCCATACCCTGTTCCATACCATAAGTATGAGGCTCTTCTTTTGGAGCGAGAGTCCCTGTTGGCTCAGACTCAGGGGCTACATCATATCATAAGGACTATAGATGTTGACAGGAGTGCGAGGGAGCTTTGGGATGAGATTCATATGACCCGGAGAATACTTGAGGCTAGACTTCATGGAGCTACTTGCGAGTATGCGGCCTTAGATGCTCTTATGGGGTGGGCCAGAGAAGTATTAGAGGATCTTGCGAGGCTTGGTGGACCAGAGTTTCCATGGAGCTAGATGACAGAGATGATGTGACAGTGGTTATATGTATAATAATATGTAATGTGTATCATCAGACTTTTGATGGGTATATAAATAACCAAGACTTACTGACTAGTGGATAGGCTTGTTGTACCTTTGCTTTTGCTGAAATGTTTTCACGCTTGTACTACCAAACTTTGATAAATATATATCAGTACCTTTCTATTTCCAGCATTGTTATTACTGTACCTGTTTTACTTAATTTACTGCACCAGTTATAAACTCTTGTGATAATATGTACCTTACTTCTTAATTGTTTATATTCTGTAAAGAAGCATACAATTTACTTAGTTCAACAATTAAAAATGTTTTCGAACAGAGATATTCTGTTTTACCAAAAACTTTTCATAAAAAGGATTTGATTTAAAAGCTAAATAAGTTGTTTGATTCTTTACAGAAAATGCCTCCCAGAAGAAATACCCGTCCTACCAATATGAATGAAGAAACCAACAACAACAACCAAGACAACAATAACCAGAATGCCAATCCAGGTCCTATAGACCCAACTGTAGCCCACATTCTTCAGATCTTGGCCCAACAAAAAGTCCACCCGACCCAACAACAACAGAGGAAGACCAATCCTCAAGTAACCTTTAAGAGCTTTCAAGCGGTGAATCCACCGAAGTTCAAAGGTTCCATCGATCCTATTGAGGCAAGAGTCTGGTTGAAGGAAATTTAGAAGGCATTTGCCTTAGTCAAGGTGAGAGAGGAATAGAAGACTGAGTTTGCAAGTTACTATCTAAAGAATGAAGCCATCTATTGGTGGGAAACTATTAAGACATTGGAAGGTACAGATGATGTTGCGTGGGATAGATTCAAGGAGTTGTTCTTAGAGAAGTATTTCCCTCAGTTTGTTCAGGATCAAATGGAATTGAAGTTTCTGGAGGTAAAATAAGGAAATATGTCAGTAGCAGATTATGAATGTAATTTTAAGGAATTGTCTAGGTTTGTACCATCGTATGTGGACACTAACAGGAAGAAAGCTAAGAGATTTCAGCAAGGTCTTAAGCCATAGATCTGAGGGAAGGTGGCCATATTTTAATTGGATACATATGCGGGAGTTGTGCAGAAGGCTATGATCATGGAAAGAGAGAGCGAAATGTTATAGAATGAGAAGGATAGTAAGAAGAGAAAGTTCGAGGGAAATGAAGGACAATCCCAAGCAGGGAAGTTTCCAAATTTTAATCAGAGGAAATGAAAGTTTCAGCGCGGAAGGAATCTTAATTCATAAGGCAGAATGCAGGTGACGGAGGACAAGGCAATCGTTCAGCCACTAGGAATCAGCCAACCCAGCAGAGGCTACTTTTACTAGACTTTCAGGTATGCAGAAAGAAACATGGAGGAATTTGCAATAAGCTGAATATGGTCTGCTATATGTTACGACCGGCATTTTATGTAATATTATTTGTGAATAATATTAAGTTAAATAAAAATATATTCAATGCTTGTACGTTTGTGTGAGTGAAAATTTCTGCATTTTAAATTTGCTTTGGGTAGTATATGATTTTTTCAAAGCAAGAATTTATTTAATTTCTTTATTTTTGATTTATAAGGAATATTCTAAGCTTTGGAAAAATTCTCTTTTAAAAGACATTTTGTACACAAATTTTGAAAATGATTTTTATAAAGTCTCTAAAAATCCAAGTTATTTTATGGTATAAATTTTATAATTTTTGAACTTGTACTTTATTATATAAAAATAAATCTTTGGAAATTAGTTGCTTAATAATTATCAAATTACATGAATAACCTTGCATGCAAACTCTCTTCTATTTAACCAAAGGGCAAAGAAGACATTCTCCACCCCACTAACTCACATTTTGCTAGCCAAATTACCTCCTTGACCTTGCATGCAAACTTGCCTAACTTTAGCTAGAGGGTTACTCTTGTCATTTCCTAAATCCACTCACATTTAGTCTAGTCAAAGACATAAAAAACAAAACTAAAGTGATGATCACTCCATTTTCACTCCACCCTCCCCTTTTCTCCTCCCTCCCTCTCGGCTCAACCCTCACTCTCGGCCATCCCATAGCCGAGGCCCTCCATCCCCTTCATTTCTTCATTCTTTCACCCAAACAATCATCTTATATTCAAGTAATTTTACTCCCTATATGTTATTCTTATATATTTCAAAAGTATAGAGTGAAAAACCTATGTTTTGACCTTGCATGGTGATGTTTTTGTTAAACTCAAAGTGAACCTCCTTGATTCTTGTGAATCTAAGGCTTTCACCATGAGTTATAGTATCATAGGGTCAAGAATGGCTAGACATAAGAGTGTTACACCTATGCGAATGCTGTTTTTACCCTAATCCATTCGGCCATGACTTGATAGGAGCCGAATGGATGGTGTTTTGTTGCCTTGTTAACATTTTTGTGTATTTTGTGATGATAACATGAATTTTGTAGTAAAGTCTTGATAAAATCCTTTTGCATGCTAGTTGATCATTTAGTTGTAATCCATGTTAGGCTTGCATGTTGAATTATGATAAAAATTTATTTGGAAATCATGTTGTTTTGGTTTGAAAAACCCGAAGGCATGCATGCATGTGGAATTCTCTTAGTTTGTTGTGAAATTTTGATCATTTGGAAAGATTTTGTTAGTGAGCCTTAATTCCAGTAGGAATAATGTGATAATATTGATTTATGCTTCTTGTTGCATGGTAATAATTTGTGGTTATCTTTTATAAAAATATATATCTTGTTGTTTCAAAGGCATGAAGATTTGCGATTTGTTAAGAGTAGTCTCTTTTGTTTTGCCATAGTTGCACCTTAGGTAAGGATGATCTCACCAAGGGTATTTTAAGAAAAAGGGAGTTAGTTCAGTAGAATACCAAGTATAGGTCTTGGTTTAAGTATTTAGTTGTTGTTAGTTGGGTTTGTCAAGTCAAAATCTTGGAAAATGAGAAGTTATAGTTTCTGCAGAAAAATCAGTTTAGTACCCTGAGGTTTAGAGTGAGTTTTGACCATGTCATTGATGTGCACTTTGAGGCCCAAGCTACCAGAAGTTAGTATGGGGAGTATATAATAGGTTTTAGGAGTTGGTTGGAGGTTTGCATGTCATTTGGTTAGGTGCACAAGTAGAATAACAAAATCTGTCCAGCAGGGGACAGTTTTGTTGCAACTTAGAAATAGGGAGATTTGGCCATGTCATGGGTAGGCCCTCATTAGGCCCAATTGGGCCTTAGTTAGAGGGTATGTCAGAGAAGTTTTTCCAACCATAGTTCATAGGATATGAGCTAGAACCATGTGTCACAAGTTAATTCAAGTCAGGGCATTTTCTGCCCAGAAAAACAGGGGAACCTTGGACTTTTAGCTTAGGCCCAAGAAGGCCCAAGCCAGGCCTTTGAGCCACATCAAGCTTATGAGATGCCCTTAGGTCAGGAGAGTCTTGTGTAAAAATTTTGAAGAAAAACTTGTAGTTTAAGAGTGTCTAATGCACTCAAGAAACCTTAGTTACCATTCTGAAATTTGCACCAGTAAGCACTTTCACTTATCACATAGTTTTAGGACACTTAGAAGTGAGTATTAGGTCGACCACCATAGTTGTAAGATAGTATAAGGTCAGTAGAGCAAAAGGCACAAGTGAGGGTCAATAGGTTTGGATAATTTAGGAAAGGCACATTGAGTTAGGAAGCCCAAATTCGAAGACTTCGTTTAGTTAGCGACCAAGTAATTTAAGTGGTGAGTCGAGATCATCCGAGCCTAGTGTGGCGTTATGGTGTATGTGATGTTATTTGGTATTAATATACGATATGTGATTATGTGGCTACGTGTGTACATTTAAAAATATAAATGTTGGATATGGATTAAGTGTGTATAGGCCTAAGTGCCATCCATGTTTA